>NC_055675.1:19366396-19458896 GCF_017976325.1 Chelmon rostratus
GGTTTTCAGTGTGTATCTGGACATAGAAGCAGATGGAGCCCCTGTAGGCAGCCATTGAGTCATAGCACTGAGCTCAAAATGCTGGCAGGGCCACCGGGCCACTCTGCATTCCCTGGGAAAGCAGCTCGTTGCCTGCTGGAACAAAGCGCCTCTGTCCCCTCCGCCATCTGATCCCTGAATCAAGCTGAGACTGACCAGAAGGGCCTCTTCTCCCATTGGTCTCTCACCGCAGGTACGACGTGGGCGAGGCGCAGTCTCAGGAGTCTTTTCTTCATGTCATGAATGCTCAGTCTCAAGTCGAAATGCTTGGCTGACTGAGATGTTACCTCATTGTTCAGGAGCAAGAGGAGAAGACACATGGAATGGCATCAGAAATACTTTGCTCTCTGTTGGTTGAGAGAGTTGTTGTTGATGGGAACACACTGACTCTCCTCAGGCTGCAACTTCCCTTTCCTACTGTGGGATCAATAAAGTTCATCCCCTTCAATCTACACTGATTGATTTTTTTTTGGCCACTTAGAGGCAACAAGCTGTAAACACAACACGGACGTATTATCACCTTATAAAGTTGATATGGTGACATTAGCATTCATGATGAGGCGTGTTCAACATTCACTCTCTGTTACCTTTGTTCTGAACCCCACCAACACCTGAGGAAGAAATGTCTGTCTGTGTAGGTACTAAATGTCTGGGTGCAGCACAGCGGGTTTACTGGCACAAAGAGCTGCCTGGATACAAAGCCGAGAGCAGTGAGAGTGACTAAAACAGAAAGGCTGTGAGCTGAAAGAAGCTAGAATGTTCCGTAGTACTGAGGAGAACTGCAGAGGTTAGAATTCTCTTTGGGTTCTTCTATCTAATCATTATGCTCGTTATGGATCTGCCTCTTACTTTCATGATTAAGTGATTAGTCAAATGTGAATAAAGCTCATCGCAAAGTGACATCTTCAGTCTTTTGTTCAAACAATAGTCCAAAACCCAAAGATGGGTGTATGTCCATCTAAGAGTCTGGAACCAGTAATCGTTTGACATTTTGGCTTGAAAAATGACTGAAACGATTCATCAGTCTTCAAAACAGTTAGCAATTAATTTTCTTTTTATCGACTAATCCATTAATCAACTAATCATTGCAGCTCTATTATTAAGCACACCTTTTATCTGAAAAATGGAAGAACGGCCGTCACATTTTTCCAGAGCTCAACAGACGTCCTCGATGTTTGTCCTCAAAAACACAAATCTGGTTAGTTATTCCTCACATATGGTTATGTGCCTGCTTGACATTTAGGAACTGTTCATCAGAATCTTTGCAGGCCAATTTTCTCTCATTCAACTAATCATTTCAGCTCTGCACTCCACGTAAGACAATCTCAATATGTGTCGTAGCAAATTATCAAAAGTGAACAAGAAGCTGATTGTTCCTCTGACTGTTTCTCTGCAGACCCGTGTGCTGCAGCTCCAGTGGTCGGACCCTGTAAAGGCACCTTCCCACGCTGGTACTACGACCAAAATGCAGGAGAATGCAAACACTTCCTGTATGGCGGTTGCCAGGGCAACCATAACAACTTCCTCCAGGAATCTGACTGCGTCAGTGAATGTATACAAAAAAGTGAGAATCTGCTTCTCAACCTTTACTTTTTGAAGATGATTTTGTAACCATGACAACATAAAACAACTTTTAATTTTCCTATTTGTGAAAAAATTTTCTAGGTCCGGTTTTCAAACCAGCAACTGTGGCTCCTCCAACCACCAAACAGACTGAGATAGGTAAAGCCAGTAAACTTCACTGACATACCAGTAGCGTTAACTGCTGAGTGTTTCCAAATCTAAATTGTGTTCGTAATTTTGTTGAAGCTGCCCCTAAAGTCTCCCAGAGCCAATCACAGAGTGATGTCCCCATCTCCAAACCATTTCCAGTAATGGGAGGACATCCAGTGCCAGAGTCAGGTGAGACCCAACATGAGCGTTTTGGTTTCTGTCATTGTGTCTTAGCTCGTATGTCTACTTCTTGTTCCTTTTTACGCATCATGTGTCTGCGTCCTCCTGCAGGTGCAATCCTTCCTCTGGCTCTCGGCCTCATCATCACCGCTCTGCTGCTGCTCATGATCGGCTGTCGTCTCAGACTTGTCCGTCACAAGCTGAAGAAAGCCCGACCCCTCACCACAGAGGAGTCGGATTACCTCATCAACGGCATGTACCTGTAGCCAATCAGCCGGGGGCAGCGAATACGTGAGTGCCGAGATGTGAGAACGTGGGCGTGCTCACCAGAGCCTGAACCAGGACCTTTTGAATTTTCACTCTGTATTTCTTGCAGCCCGGTGTCTCCAGTTTGTCCTCACTTTCGGGTTGGAAACGTCCAAACTCTCTGCTGTCGTGAACGTTTCGGATTGCCCACACTGAACCCCTCTGACTGGTAAATCTGCTGCTCATAGATGCTGCCTTGCGTGACACATACTCAGATGCTTGTGAACTCATATTTATGTTGTCCTGAGAAAATCTGATTGTGAGAGTCAACACTCCTAGTTCGATACTGATATACAGCTGTCTGTATTCTCCCTGTGACCTCTGGGATGCATTTTTTTTATCCCCTTCCTTTAATTCTTAAAACACTGGTTACTTTGATATCAAACATTTTTACCTGACTAGTGCTGCACAAAAATATGCTGTATTTCTGTCACTGGGTGACACTAATGTGCCATATTTGTGCTGCACACTTCAACTACATCAACTCACCTGAGTACAAATAACACATTCCTCACGTTCAGAGTCATATTAAGCCATAGCAAATTGTATAGTTCAGATCTGATTCCTGTCTAAGGTTTGTTGCATATTTTTCTTTACTGAGCAAACTTGTGTGGACTCTGTGCTGTATGTCTGCAGATGTATTCCTTCAAAGTGCTGTATTTCATGTGAGATATTAAAGTTTATTATATATTAAAAGTGGTGTGATGAGGTGTGTAATTTACATTCCACAGCACATAGCATTGAATATAATTACCGTTCAGGGCGGTGGGGTCAGTCACTCTTAGTTTCATACATTCAATCATATTTTTTAGAGCCACTGTCTTAAATTTGACTGTTTATAGACAAAGAAAAGTTCAAGCAAAATATATGTCCTCATCGGAACTAAATTCAAGGCAATGGTGCATTAATAACATTCTATGGGAAAATAGAGTTTACAGAAGGTTAATGTAAAAATCATCTAAAATAATCTGAACTAATCTTAGGTGGCTTCTCACAAGTTTCTCAGTGGGTTTGGGTCATGCTTCAACAATCAGGACCTTAGTATTTCTAAAATCCTCGTCAAAGATACAGATTTAAAAGATTTTGTGGCCTGCACACAAAGATTCAATAAGAAAAGGCAGACAAAAACATAAGCATCTCTTTATTTTCATATGCCGTTCCAGAAACTGTGAAAGCCAAACGTCATCCATCGCCCAAAATAAACTGTGCTTTTTGATTTCAAGAAAACAGACATTCATTTGCTTTATATTGTTGGTGTTTATTTTGGCAAAGCAGTGACTATCCCATTTAGTATCAGTCACCAGAAGAGCCTGCACAAACTGTTAATGGAAAACCAGCAGCAGAAAGCAACACGTCACCAGGTGGAAAGCACAGCCCTGTATGTGCATGTGTGTCGGTGTTAGTAGTGCTCCGCTCTCCTGGAGTATATTCAGTATGATCAATGCATTGCTTATTCTATGTGAGGAATGACCTAAGAGTGCTGCACACCAAACAGGATGTGTGGGTTACATCAGCCATTGTGTTGCCAGTGTGTGTGTGTTTGTGTGTGTTCCTAATACTGCTCGCAGGGGAAAAAAAGCTCATGTTAGCAGAGAAGTCTACAGTTCGATGATCCACACACACACACACACACACACACTGTAGCTAGGTGAATTATCTAAAAGTTTCAGGCTTTCCTCGTCGCTGTCCGGCGTTCCTCTTACATTCAGCGTTGATGCTGCTGAAATGTAATACAGTAAAAATGGCTGACTGCAATTCAAATGATGAAACCAGAAAAACAAAAAACAAAAAAAACAAACCTATAATCCAGCAGTTTCAAAGGAAAACACAACCAAAAAGATGCAGGCCTGAAAAGAAAAACAAAAAGCTCTCTCCAACATTTCTGTGCTGAGCTTCAAGCAGTCTTTCTTCCCAGCTCCTCTGGGCTGTCATCAGTGTGATACTCCAGTCCGTCGTTAGACTTAAACAAAAAGAGCACGTTTTGTTATGCTTTGAACAAAATGTCACGGGCTGTTTGACCCCATCCAAGTTTTCTCCAGGTTCAAACTTAAAGGTGGATTATGGACTGCCTTCCTCTTCAGAGTTCATCCCTGCGAGGAGCAGAAGTCAAACGTCAGCAGGGGCAGAAGCAGACGCAAAAACCGTCCTCCAGTCATGCAAATGCAAATTCAAGAGTTAGGATCACATGCACACACAGTAAAATCCAAACAGTTACTGCTTTTTTCTACATCTCACAGAGTAGAAGACCAAACAGAAGATTCGGGGAGTTTTAAGCATCCAAATTGGCAAAGAAATCATGCTCCTAAAAACTAAGCATTCGCCTGCACACTGCTGCTACTTCAGCTTCGTTCATGTTTGAGTTCCAAAACTATGACTTCAGATTTCATTAGTCAGGCAGGTTTTATTGAACCAATTTGGAACTATGGGGTTAAAAAAAGATGAAAGGAACGTGCAGCTATAGTTGGTATGGTATGGAAGAAGCAAAAAATGTCAACAAGCAGCAAAATGCAGCCCCTTGTGATCCATTGCCTGCTCCAAGCCACACCATTTCACCTTTGCCACTGTGAGAAGGAGAGAGGGGGAGGAAGGGGAGAAGGAAGTCACTTCCACCTGGACCACTGCTTGTCTTTGTCTGTTAAAGGCACATAAATCACCCCCATCAAGGCCTTCATTTTGGTGCTGCCGTCCTCCATTTTGTCGTACTGCTCCAGCATCTGGTTTCCTCCCGCCGGGCCGACGGGCAGAATCAGCCGGCCGCCGGGCTTCAACTGGTCCAGGAGCTGGGAGAGAAACAAGGCGTGTGTGGTGAGTCCAGAAAAAAAAAGACATTCCAGGATTGCTATTTTAAACCAGTGTAACTACATTAGTTTTCTCTGTAAGCGTTTGTGTTCATCCCTTGGTTGGAAGTGAAGTGCCATAATGTGACCTCGATCATCAGCTCTTAAGTATTCAGAGAAACTCACAGCTTGGGGGACAATCGGTGCTGCTGCACCAACATGGATGGCATCGTAAGGCGCTTCCTCAGGGTGGCCCATTCGCCCGTCTCCCACTGAAACACACACATTCTGTTTCTCCGTATTGTCGCTTTACTGCTGTTATTTCTGTCTGCTCTGTATACACAACACTGACCGCAGTCATCACTGCTCTGCTAGACGCTCTTCTTTATGTCTTTATCTGGCGCTACTGATTAATCTCATGATTTCAATTAGCTGGTTTATTATTTAGTCTCAGAAATGTCACAAACAGACAAATTCCCTTCGCAAGTTACAAAAGCCCAAAGATATAAAGCTGGCCGATATTATTTTCACTCAGCGCTCTGATGCTGTATCAGTAACATGACAGTATTTTGAGGATGGCATCTAGTTTCTTTAGCGGAGTGCATTTACACTTGTGGAAATATTTCAATCTAAAAGTGATGTCTTAAAATAGCTCGCTCTGATATGAGCCAAAAATCCAAAGCAGCTCCTACGTTACCGTTTGACATCCAACAGGCTGTGTTTTGTAAAAAGAGTCAATAAGCAGTGATTTGAGCCCCTGCTTTTCTGATCATTTCCCAAAAAGGCAGTTAATAGAAGAACATTCCTGTTACCTTTCATCAGCGACATCTTACCTATTAGCTTGATTCTGCCCGATGTTATAAAACTGGGGTCATCTTTCTTCACATTGGTTATAGAATCGTCTACCAGCTCTTTGATGTGATCAATTCCTATAACTTTCCCTTTAGGACCTACCTGTAAAGCACAGAGGGAGGAATGGCGCTCAGCTCATACAAAAACATCCCAGCATGCAACAGGCTTTATCTCATTTCATGCCGATTGGCTGACAAGCTAATTAATCAATCAGAATTCCACCAAAGAGAAATTGTATGTGTTTACCCGTCATGTGTGGCTCACCATTCGTGCGAAGCAAGTGGACAGGATTCCACTGCCGGAGCCCACGTCCAGAGCTTTGGCTCCCTCATACAGCTGGTCATGTAGCAGCTCCAGGGCGTAGGCGTGCTGGGTGGAGGGGACGTCAACAAGGAAACCGCATTACAACCCATCGCTCGGCATTCATGCTGCATCAGACACTGACTGTGACAAGGTAAATCCCACCCGGCCAGCTGGCCAACATCACTGCTTCGTCTGTCTGCATCACAGAGTTATCAGTTCTCATCATTTTTCCATTTGTTGACACTTCTGACAGCTGCTTAGCATAGCATAAAAGATTTGACAAAGCTAACAGCCAACAATCAACACGGATACAGAAAATTGCTTAGCTTTGGTTAGCTGCCATTGTGATGCACTAAAAGCATTTGATGAGGTCTAATTTGGAATAAAAAGGGAAGGACATTTTTTCTTCTTCTCTTTGAGATCTACTGAATGACTGAATAGGGGCAGGCTTTACAAAACAAAACAGTTGTGATTCACAGGGTGCAGAAATGTCTGAGAGTCTTTAAAGTCCTACCATGTGTGGAGCACTGATGGTTGCTTGAAAGCCTTTTGGTTCAAAGAGAGGCACAGGTTTAGTTAGTTCATCCCTCTGACATCACACTGTGCTTCAGATTGTGCAGCGATGCGTGAATGATCACATGAGCAGACGTACCTATTGACTGTGGCGAGTCCATGTATGGATTACACCTAGAGAAATGGGCTCGGTCTGTGGCCAGCATGACTTCATAGACCTTGTCGGACTTAATAATGCCATTTTCTGAGGATGCAAAAGAGTTTGTGTCACTGTGCATTACAGAAACAGGAACAAGTACAAACACCAGGCAGGAATATATTACATAATGGTGCAGCAGATGCAAATAGAAATACATAAATGAAAAATAACACACAGACAAAGAAAGAGTGAATTCAAGGACATATTAGCCATTACACAACCAATTACTTCAATAACTAATTTAGTTTGAGTTGTGAAAAATGCACTGAGCAGTGTGAGACTTTGTCAACCACCAGAGTTTCTATCTATTTCTTTATAACTTTTGGTCTACTAGATCACTGTGGCCAACTTTCCAAACCAATGACTAGGACTACTTTATGGCGACTTTATCAGGGACTAGCAAATCAGTGACTACTCTGTAGTACTCTGTACTGCTACATCAGCTGTTATGACACAAGTTTAAGACAATCGGTATCACCACATTTCAGCCCATATGGCTCAAGGACAATTTGCAATCGGTATTGGTGGCAAAAAAATCTGGGTCATGGAATCCCTTGTTATGAACTTCTTTTCAAAAGACAAAAATACAAAATTATTGGTTATCTTATTGATATCATGCATCATGAGATGCATGTAATGATTGGTTATAGGATCAGCTCAAAAAAATCCACTTCTCTGTGCCTATTTTTATATGATTTTGTTTCACTGTGTTGTGCACCTTAATATGTCAGGTATCTAATTCACTGGATTACCATAAACAGATATTCCTGTCTGGTTATTTCATCCATTAATACCCATTATTCAATTGACTTTCAAGAATCTTTCCGATGTTCACATCACATATCGCATATAAAGCATATAGGACAGGCATGTCAAACTCATTCCATAAAGGGCCGTGTGGCTGCAGGTATTTGTTCCAACCAGGGAGGAGCACACCAGGCCAACCAATCAACATCAAGGGATCACTTAGTTATCAGCTGAAGACTGAGATCAGCTGATTAATTGATTCCAGCCAGGTGTGCTCCTCCTTGGTTGGAACGAAAACCTGCAGCCACACGGCCCTTTATGGAATGAGTTTGACATGCCTGATATAGGATTTTATCCTTATCACCCAACACTATGGTAACGGTACATATAAACCAGAAAAAAAAAACAGTATGAGTCTATATTAAGTATGCAGGGAGTAAGCAGTGGGAAACACTGAGACACAGAGGAATTAAAAATTTAAAAATTTATGAAGAAAGAAAATTAAGTTGCAAATAACCACATGCCCAGAATGAAAAACAGAGCAAAAATGCAGGAAGAAATGAAGCCAGCAGCACACAGACAGGAGGTGCCATCGGTGTGTCATTGACATGAACTGGATGACATGTGGTCAGGCAGAGTCAAAGTTGAAAGACGTGTAGTGGAGGACAGTAAAAAAGCTCCCCAAACAAGTGTCAGTGTCTTAGAATAATCCCTCGTAGCAGGTTCCTGTAGCAGCTGGGGCCAAAAGTAGGAAAAGCCAACGACAGCCGGCACCGCTCTCATTACGACTCCACTCACCCTCAGAGCTACGTGCTGCTTTAGGATACATTACAAAAACACACACAAGCTGCCAGATGGACACCTAGAAGAGATTTCTGAAAATAAAATAACCCGTACTGACAGATTTCAAGATGCCTATTCATAATGATTCCCAGAATTCAAGATTATTTTTGCGAGACCCAGGATAAGCAAATAATTTTTATGTTGTTTCTAGGCTATAAACCCACTTAGCATACATTTTGGAGTCACATTTAATTTTCCTCCAACACATAAGTGAATGCTGGACTTACTCATAATTCATGAGGGAGTCAAGGTTTAAAACGAATGCACTGGGTGCACTGTTGCTGCCTGTACTGACCAGTCCTGAGCACTGGTCAGGAGGACACAAACAATGAAAAAAAAGTCATGAATTAGCATGCATCCTGAGTGTGACCTGCTTAAATCCAGCTTATGCAAACTGAGGGTTAAATTTAAGCCATTCGTGTGTCTAAATAGGTCAGTGTCCAGTAAAGAGTTCAATAAAGAGGAGCAGAAAATCAAAGTAATGACCACTTCAAGGCCAAATAGAAAAAAAATATTTTACGTAACACCTATCATAGAAGCCAATGAAAGGTTTATACAGTGAAATCAGTTTTTATATTCATGATAGAGAAACGCATTTGCATAATTGGCAAAAATCATTAGCGGATGTGCCTGAATTTGAATAAAAAGCCTTTTGGTGAAATTAATTTACTTTTTCTTCTGAATGTTCATCATTTACAGAACTTTGCATACTAAGGGGCTGGTTTTAACCTCCTTATGCACCTAATCAGCCTTTAATTTCACCATACACTAACCCCATGTAAGGTCAATACATAATCAGAGTTCCTTTAAGAAAAATACCCACAGAATAATATAGAAATTTGGATTCAGCTTATATTTAAAAGCAAATGGAGCATGACTGGCCACCCAAACCATGCAGCTTTTGACAAAACGCTTGCAGCTGAACTATCTGTTGCAATGCTATGCTGAACTGCTCAGAATATAAATAGCCCTGGTAGATACTTTATATTGAAAGGCTTGCACGTTCAAGTCTGCAGGTATCATCGCACTGAATATCATTTTGCTGCCTGGAAGCGAGAGGCATTGCATGTCAGCTTGTGTGGCCACCTTGTAGTGGCTCTCAACCACTGAGTTTCCCTCTTAACCACACAATGCACTACCATCTGATTGCAGAATACACCATGTGGCGTTGATGGCACCGATCATAGCGGAATTAGCATCAGATAGCAGCCGTCTAGCAGGGTGGTAACGTTACACTGAGTCACTGCTCTTTTTTCAGCCAATATCGTTTGACTGGCGCTGTGTCGCCGAAAGCTGACATTTTCAATCATCCACTAACAAAGGAACTGTAGAAACTAGCCTCACATTTCCAGCTGTCAGTGTCACTCACGTAAAAGTAAAGTGAATGGCACAGAGATAGCCATCAATGAATGTGGGCAGGGCACTTAGCAGCGCTGCTATTGCTAACCGCTAGCTACAACGTCCCAAATGACGCACATAGAGCTAGCAGGCTAAATTCACCTAACACAAGACTGACGCTGCACATATAATCTGTGACTATACACAAGACAGTAGTAATTTCTGTCTTTATTGTTAATTCATTTTTCGCAACGACTGAGGCATGCATCTGTTCCACGGCGCAAACGTGGTTTGGGAAAGGGGGTGGAGAGAGGTAACGCTAGGTCAACAACAACACATAGCTTAGCAACCACCTAGCTACCGCTCCGTGTTAACCTCATCCTCCAAACTAAACCGTTTTCGGGCGACCTCCCTGTGAAGGCGTCGGTGCTGCCGCCGTACAAAGCACTCTGACTTACTGCGGAGATTGTTGACAAGCTCTGCGTGGCTGGCTCCTCCGGATTTCCAGGCCATTATTAAACAGACTTTGCGGAGTAAGTAGACAGCAGCTGTCAGTGCCGCGCCTGCGCCAACTGTTTTGCCGATGAAGCTGACAACCTCCAGAGCAGACGGCGGAGCGGCGGATACGTCACCAGACATCCAAAATGATTTTACTGCAGGGAGGCCTTTCTAACACATACCCTCATACGGAATAGTGTCATTTTGCAAAATAATTAATATTTTCGGATGTAAGCCCCTGTCAGTTTTAACTGCACTGGGAAAAGCCACATTGCTCATTCAGTGCATAATCAGATTTGCCGCAGTAACATAGACGGTGGCCGCTATGTGGTGTGCGACACTTGAAAAGTCGGCTGATGCGATGGTTTGACCTTACTGGGCCACCGTAGCTACGTACGAAGTAACAGGCGCGTACACTGTGGTGTTGCCTATAAATGCTAAGCTAATACCAAAAATCGTTTCATTAATTTAAACAGCGTCAGGCTGCTTTTGTTTCAATGGAGAGCATCAATGCTAAGTACGTGTCCCACAAAGTCAGTAAAACCCGATGGCGACCAGTATCTTATTCGTCTTTGCAGCAACCAGACATCTTTGCGACTGGCTCGTGGGATAACGAGGTTGGCAAGTAGTTAACGTTGGTGTTTATATTAATGACTGCCAAATTTCATAGGAAAATCTCAGAATTTTATACGGTTTTGCTTATTGGCGTACTCATGTTGTGTAATTGTCAACACATTGAATAATACATGTTATAATCGTAAGGTGTCCCTTCGGCATGTAACCAGTGCATGGACAAGTAGTAGTTTGCTGAAGGGAAGTCGTGTTAATCGGTACTCGTTATTATTAATGTCAAAAGACTGGTCCAGTTAAGTCAGCTAAAGTCTAACAATGAGAGAGACTAATGACTGACTGGTGATCAGAGACATTTGGCAATCACGACAAGTTGTTAACTGTCAGTTAGGTCTGCTTGTCTTCTTGTCTTTACTTCACATTCTGATGATTAAAAAAGAGTTCACATTGGACTTAAATAACCCCAATGTGTGGCTATTACAGGACAACAAGATTTCCTTTTGGTCCATTGGGAATAGTGGAGCTTCTGGCATCGATGATGGATTTGAAGGAGACCCACAGCTTTTGTGTGAACACAAGCATGATGGAGATGTTCTGGATCTTCAGGTGAGACTCATGGGGATCCAGACCAATGTAGCAGCCTGTAATTGGTACTTCTGTAAAGAATAAACTTTCTTCAGCTCTGCAGTTAATGTGAAATTGACACTTGCTAACATTTAATTTAGAAATGCACAGATTCAAATTTATCTCTGCTGATACCAGTTATTATATGTCAACCTCAGTATTTAAAATCTGCATACCTCACTGCATGAAACTGGGATCCTTTTTTAAGTCAGGTAACATGAGGCCAGAGATTGCAGTGGCAAAAATAAGGGGAATTAATGTTATGACACTTGACGAAGAAACTGTGCTCAATGTGGATTGATCAGGTGCATCTCTAATTTAACGAGACTGTGTTTTGCAAAGAGAATTTTTTATTATAATGTATAAAATGATAAAGGAATTTGTCCCATTGTATTTGTTGCAGAGAACTTGAATGTGCAGTACTTTAAATTGGTGTATCAGGATAGCGGGATCTTCAATCAAGCGCAGTCTTGTAGTTCTTTGTAATACCAGTTTGTGTCCTTATAATTTTATCTTTGTCCTTTTTTTAAACAGTTTTTGGACCAAGACAAAATTGTGACAGCCTCGTCAACTGGAGCAGTCACTATCTTCCGCCACCATCAAAACAATCAGGTACACACAGGCCGAGCTTTGTCTTTTAGATTCGCAAGTTTCACATACAGTGAGCTCGTCCACATCCAGTCAATGTAGGAAGACGTCCATAATGAGCCTGCACCATCGGGACAGATTACAGCCATTCACAAATTAAAATATGCTTGAAATATAAACACTGATGCATCTTTAAAATCCCTCCTGTGCAAGATGAGAATATGTTGCCAAAACCATGGATAAAATCTGTGAGTTAGAGAAACATTTCACCTGCCTTTGATCCCTGATCTTAGCTGAGAAGTAGATTTACCTAATTTGCCCCTTGCCTTGTATTTCTGAGGCCATTTGCATGAAGTAAAAGACTTATAGATAACTTCAATTTGCATCATGGTCTAAAGTCACATCATCAGACTAGGAGTACAATTTAAGGAAATTAATGTTGGACAAACATCTTAACTAGGCATATACATGTGGTTTAGTAAATATGCTGACATCCTCCATCTGCAGACAATATCAGTTTCTCAACGCTGGGCAAGAGCGCATCGTTACCCTTGTGACAACGCTCCCTGCACTGGTGTTGTGTGCAGCAGCCCCGAGATCGTCACAGTTGGTGAAGATGGCAGGATCATCCTCTTCAGAGCCGACCAGGAGGGAGTGATTCGAGTCATAGGTGAGACTAAGATTAAGCTGCTGTAACCACACCATTATGTCACATTAAAGTACACCCAGGATTACAGTTTTAGCATATGATAGCATCCTCAAGTACTGTAGAGTGAGTTGAAGGGTATAACGTGACTAACACTTGTTTTTGTCCTTTATTGGGCCGTTTAACCACTGCCAGAAAATGCGGACAGCAGCACGATTCATGCTGTGACTTACCTGAGGACAACAGAGATTTTGACGGTGAACTCTATCGGCCAACTCAAGCTGTGGGATTTCAGACAACAGAGCAACTCACCATCCCAGATTCTCTCACTGTAAGATCTCTTCAGTTCAAACCAATCACATTCCTAAACATTTATTTTTCCCTTTCCCTTCCCTTTCCTGTGTGCATTTTGTATGTGGGTGATTGTAAGTAATTTGAATATGATGTTTCCTTTTCAGGTCAGGCAATAGAGTCCCTCTGCACTGTGTCGAAAGACATCCGAACCAACAGCACATTGTGGCCACAGGAGGGCAGGACGGCATGCTCTGTGTGTGGGATGTGAGACAAGGCAACACACCCTTCTCACTCATGGAGGCGCACTCTGCTGAAAGTAAGAATTTTTGGGGGTTCATTTTAAGGAAGTCATATGTGGAAATATTTATATCTCATTTAAATGGCTTTTGCTTTGTTTTATATAAGTTTTTCTTTGGTTTTCCGCACAGTGTGGGAAGTCCACTTCCACCCAACCAACCCAGATCATCTGTTCACATGCTCAGAGGACGGTTCACTGCTGCACTGGGAGACTTCCTCACATTCAGACATGCCCTCCTTCTTACAAGGCAAGTCAAATTATTCTGTCTGTTATTCAGTTCAGCCAGCAGGGAGATAACAAACACTATTTCCCAAAGAAAAAACTTGTAGCTGCTTCCAAGAAACTGCATTTTACTGCAAAAAAGGATGGAATGAAAAAGCAGTTTGTGCCATAATGATAAAGCCTTGGCCCAGATTTTACCATCATACTCCTATGATGCTCACCAGCTATGTGATTATGTTTAGAATGTGTGACGTTTAGAATTAGAATTGATATAAAATACAAAAATCATTAAGTCGCTGTTGTATTATGACTGGTCATTTTTAATGAAGATGGGTTAAAAGGTTGGATTTTCTTAACAATATGTGTTTTGCCTGTTTAAAGGACTTTAATTTGTTTTTAATTCAGTGGCTGAATGTAACTAAGTACATTTATTGAAGTACTGTATTTGAGTATAATTTTGAGGTACTTTACTTACTTAACTACAATCATAGGAAAGAAACCGCAGCTTCAATATTAATCATAGGATATTTATATATTTCATCTATTAGTCATACAACCCCATGTGTTTGCTTTTGGTTGTCAGAGCGACCATGAAAACACTGAGTCAGCAAGTGTGATGCAAATTACCGAAGGCTAAAAAGCCGGCATGTCAACATGCTAATGAAACTATACACTAACATACTGATAGTACAGTAATCATAACAGTCTTGTGAAATATTAATAGAGATAGTTTTGTTATTGTTTTCCAGGTGGCAGGAACAGCAGTATGATATCTCGCAGTGCGATGGCCCCAGCTGGAGGGAACCAGTCTCTCATCAGCGCCTGGCTCAGCGGAGACTCCAGTAAAGGCCGTCTGGAGACGACTCACATGCTGCCCAGCCAGACGCTGTCTGTCAACAGCTTGGATGTACTTGGACAATGTCTCGTCTGTGGGACTGATGGAGAGGCCATTTTTGTTAACAGGCAGGTCCCAGTTTAAAAGAGTTGTTAGTGCACAGTATGTGGGTGAAGACCTGTTTATCTACTGCCAGTTGTCTCTTTTGATCATCATCTTTGTTCCAAATGTATGCTTGTGACATTTTGGCTTTGCTTTTGTACTTGTCATGTTACGTTGCAGGAACACTCTATTTGCACATTACTTGTGCACTTGCAGCGATGGATCATAGACAAAGCTGAGTATTTCAACTCAGCAGTATTTGGTATGGATGTCATTTGAAACTGGTTTGAGATAAATAAAGAAAAAGCATTTACACAAATGTCTTCTGAGTCCATTGATGGTTCTTTGAAATAGAAATCAAAGGTACATTATGAATAGTTAGCTACATTGTATCTGTTTCTTTCCTATCAATCTGAGAAATGCTGTATAGTTATATTTGGTTGAAGTGACAAGTGCAGAATTTGAGCTTCAGTGAATATCAACACTCTTTGTCCAGAATGACTTGCTCCACCTTTAAACTTTCAAACGAAATAAATGAAATTAATCTTTAGCAGTTCAGACCAGGGCTGTTCATGAGCAACAGGTGAATAAATGGTCCAGAGGTGAAGAGAAGGATGATGGGGAAAGGTTAAAAAAAAAAATAATAAACCAACTTTGATTTAATAACTCCCCCAGTAGTACTTCCGTTTTTGTTTTTTGTTTGTTTTTGTTTATTTTTACATAAAAATATATAATGAGAGTTTTATTGTGTGCAGTATTGGCGGTGAGTGTGAGTTCTGAGGAACATCTTTAAATATATCCATTCTCTTCTACGTGCTTGTGTTTTTAACTGACTTATTTAGTATGGCAGCTAACTACCATGTGTTATACGGTATGGTTATTTGTGGAAGTGCACATTTCTTATGTTTTATTTATGACTGATTCTTTTATGTGATACGAACAAGATGCATATTTTAGGGTGACTATTTTTATAACAATTTTAATTCACACGCCGGGTCAAAATATTGGAATTTCTAAAAAATATATGGGTTTTTGTCTGCAGGATTGAAATGGTCCTTGAAACTCTTTTTCTCCTTTTATTATGAAACTTACAACAACCGGAAGTGTGTTGCACTTCTTCCGTGTCTAACTTGTTGCTGTTGTACTTGTCATTCAGACATCCCAGGAATTCAACACGATTAGGGAAAAGTCAGCGCGGCACGGCAAGGACATTTTAAGTTAAAATCAAGTACTTGTCACCCAGGGAGGTCAAGGAAATATCGTTTGTTGTCAGAATAGGAAAGGTGTCGAGGAACGTGCCAGCTACAGACACTGGTAAGTTGTCAGGCACGGCTAACGGCTAACTAACTGTTGTCAGTTGTGTTCCGAGCTAGCAGCTAATTCGCAACCTGTTGTTGAATTAGCTTAGCAGCAAATGGATGCCTTTAATACAGGCCGCGGGGAAAGTGCTGCGCCGTTTGACTTTATGTAAAGTGAAGTTGTGATAACTCCAGTTTGCAGCTCATGGGTCGCTCCGTATCGGAGAATTTTAGGCGAATGTGGAAAACAACTATAATTTTGCCACACTTCACGCAAGAGAATTAGCGTTTATGCAGCGCTCTGTTAGCCCGAGCTGCTAACGACGCTAGCAAGTGGACGGTTTCTTGTGTTGTGAGGGGCTACTTTTTCTTCTGAGGCAAGATTTTCTACTTTAAGGCTTTGAACAACGTGTTCATTTTAAAGGGAAATGGTAAAGCTCTGGAATTAAGCTTTTTTTTTCATCAAGCGTGCCAATTTCACTCCCAAAATTGAGTTACCCATAATGATGTTCACATTGCTCATGTTTATGTGCTAGTATCTGCTAAGAATCACTTTCTACATATCATTTGTCCAACATGACATGGATTTCTGCTCATCTCATTGTTTTGTCCGTTTCTGTCAGCAGCATGCAGATGTGAGGGCAGACATCAGAGACCCCTGTTATCCTTTGCTGCAAACCTGGACTGCGTGACATCTTCTTGATCCCCTTTATTGTCATCATACATGCTCTTACATGAAGAGAGGGGAGAAACCCGAAGGATACAGACAGATAAGACCCAAAACGTTTCCTACCAGTAACTACAGCGGCAACAGCCAACAAATGCTGCAGGAAATACGGAACAGTCTGCGCAACTTGTCCAAACCCTCTGACCCACCTAAAGTGGACATTGGTGGAGCTGGAAAAATGCTTCCAGAGGACCCAAGGCAACAGGGGCGCTGCAGCAACCCCAAAAACCCACACCATAAGGCCTTGCAGGAGATCCGCAAATCCTTGATGCCTTTTGCCAATGAGCTCAGTACTTCAGGCTCTGAGGTGAACAAACACATGTCACTGGAACCTCCGTTTGTTATGTTTGAGGAGGTGAGATGAGTGTTATCGTGTTGTGCCCGAGACAGGTTGTTGTGGAGGAATTTTATTCTAAATATAACCCTGTAACAGAGAATAATCGCACAGTGCAGTTTGTTTATGAAGAATTATTCAAAAAATGAAAAGTATGTAAAGTGGAATGACGAGCTTGTACAGGTGACAATACAAAAGCAGTTTCTCAGTTGGCAGCTACCACTTGTTTTGAGCCAGTGCGTTCAGTCCAGGTCTGTAGTGGCACGGTATGCAGTGCAGTGATTTTCAGTTGTAATAAGTAGTTGTAAAATTTGAACTGTGGGGGGAAAAAAGCTACCCGTCATTTATCAATTAGCTGATTGTGAGAGGCATTTTTTTATTAAGTTACTTTTTAAGCAAAACCTCTCAAACATTTGTGACATTTTTAGACTGAACGATACAGTAATCAAGAAAATACTGTGCAGATCAAGTGATAATGCAAATAATTGTTAGTTGCACCTTTTAGCCCATTTATGTGACTTTTGCAGGCTGTAAAAATGCGAGAACTGTTAAGAAAAACAATCAGTCCTATATTAAATTTATTTGTGGCTCATTTGCTTAAAAACCCAACTCTAAATGTTAATAAATGTTTTTTCTTGTGCCTTTAAAACAGAGCAACAGTCGCAGTGTGGGGGCAGACTACATGGGTAAGGTGAGCTACCAGGACTCGATGAGAGAACAGATGGCTGTTGCCAACTCCAACACTACAGGTCTTAAAGCCCCAGGTATGCAACTGTCCACTGGGACTAAACGCTAGGTTTCTTCTTTTATTTTCCATCCAGGCGTGTTCATTCAGCCTTGGTATTGTTAAAAGTATTTAGGACATTTGCTGAAAGAGATGACAAAACATGCTGACAAAAGGAGACTGAGTCACTGCATCATGTAATGGAAGATGTTGACTCGAAATTATGTTTTTGGTTTTCATTCATAATGTGAGTAGTGGTACATTCAAAGAATATGATGTGTTGGCAACCATTGTTAGCATCACCAGACGTTTTCGAGTTTTGACAGCTAGTCTCAACCCGAGTTAAACAGAACAAAAACAAAACACAATATAAGGAATATTGACGTTGAGTGTATCTTACAATGAGGAACGTCATACAGCTACAGTCTTTATAATTTTAGCTTTCATTCCTATTGCATTTATTAACATTGTGCACATCATGTGTAGCAAGATAGCAAGACAGCACACCATTCCAATGTTAAATATGTTCAATATGCATGCAAATGTGTCAATTTTAGATATTTTACACAGTAGAACAACTGTGTAGCCTTCATCACTTCACCATGGTCGTATTTTTGTGTCTATAGGAGCTTCTCATATCCAGCAGGCTGTACTGAGGAGGCCAAGCTGGAAAGGTTCTAAGGAGTCCTTGGCTCCTCGACATGGTCCTATCATGGTGGATGGAATTATGTACCGCTCAGACAGCCCTGGACCACCTCCTGCTTTCCCACAGGGTCACCCTGCTAACAGCCAGAGAGTCAATCCTCCACTGCCACCTCAGGTGCGCAGTGTCACACCTCCACCAAACCGTGGTGCCATGCCTCCTGCACCATCCTGGGACAGCAACCCATCAATCAAGCGCTACTCAGGCAACATGGATTACCTTGTGCCTCGCATCTCTCCGGTACCTCAGGGTGCTTGGCCTGATGGGTACCAAGCTACAGCACCTCAGAATCAGCGTGGGATCAGCCCAGTGCCAATGGGCCACCAGCCCATCATAATGCAAAGCTCTGGAGGAAATAAGTTCACCTTCCCCTCCAGCTGGTCTCAGAGTGGCTCCCCTCAATCAGACTACATGGCGGGGGGCAGCAGACAGCCTCCTCCCCCGTACCCAGTCAACCAGAGCAGTCGGCACAGTCCCACTGACCAGATGCAGGCAGGAGGACCTGCATCGTCTCCTTCATACGTAAACGGTGGAAACATCCCTCAGTCCATGATGGTTTCCAACCGGAACAGTCACAACCTTGACATGTACAACATAGGTCCTCCTCAGTCCTGGTCCCAGGCTCCTCTGGCGCCCAACCAGTCCCAGTCTTCCTCTGGCAACAGCAGCAACCAGGATCTGTCCCCATCCTGGCAGCATAACATGCCGGTCCGCTCTAATTCCTTCAACAACCACCAGCTGAACGGCAGACCAGCCCACCCGGCCAGCTCCCAGCCGTCTGCCACCACAGTCACTGCCATCACCCAGGCTCCCATCCTGCAACCAGTCAAAAGCATGCGTGTCCAGAAACCTGAGTTACACACGGCTGTCGCGCCCACACACCCTCCATGGATGCAGCAGGCTCCACCACCTCCAGCTGCACCCGCTTACCAAGAACCTCCAGCCCCTGTACCTCAGATCCCTGTTGTAGCAGAAGTTCCAAGCTACCAGGGCCCCCCTCCGCCATATCCTAAGCATCTTCTCCAGCAGCAGGCTGCACCCTGCCCCCCTGCCTATGACCCAGGTGCCAATAAGCTTGGCACAGGCAGAGAGGAGACCACCGAAGAGGAGAGCAGCGGTGGTGATGGCACCCGAGACAAGATGACAGAAACTCCAGAAATGACCACAGCGACAGAGAAGGAGAAGAAGCAAATCACGACATCCCCTGTTCCTGTCCGCCGGAACAAGAGAGACGAAGAGCGGCGAGGGGAGTCTGGAAGAGTCGCACTGTACTCCCCCCAGGCCTTCAAGTTCTTCATGGAGCAACATGTGGAGAATATCCTAAAGAACCATCAGCAGAGGATTCGGAGGAGGAAGCAACTGGAAAGTGAGATGCAAAGGGTGAGAACTTCAACAACCATAGTCTCGTAACTTTCTTAATGAATTGACTGGAGTTACACATGAACCTATTTCACTTTTGCTATTTAAAAGAATACCTGTCGCTCTTTTCAGACTTTTTCCATACTATCTTGTCATCATTGTATCATCTGTCTTTGAGATGTGTCTTTTTCTTAGCTGTCCTCTCTCTTCCTTTCTCTCCTTGCTGTCACTAACAGCCGATCTAAAAAGGTAAAGGTATCGCTGCTGTCCTGTGAGACAAAATAATCCACAAACATCAGTTATTCAAGTAAGCTTGTGTTGAGAGACTAGTCTTTTGTATTTTAAATGTCCTACATGCAGCATGTTGTGGCTGAAGGAAATGCATGCCACTCCATGGCCTCCGTCTTACTGATCATGGCACTGCTCGAGCATTTTTGGTCTGAACTGAAGTGATGATTAATGCATGAGGAAAATACAGCAATTTTGCATTTACAGATAATTTTAAAAGCATTTTGCATTGGTTGCCTTCATTATCTTCAGTTGATTCCCTTTAATCCCAGTTAATATCTAACCAGGTATACTTGTGTGTTTTTTGCTGCATTATGTGTGCTATTAAATCACTTTGACTCTGTCCTGTGCTCAGGTGGGTTTGTCTTCAGAAGCTCAGGAGCAGATGCGTATGATGCTCTGCCAGAAGGAGTCCAACTACATCCGCCTGAAGCGGGCCAAAATGGATAAATCCATGTTCAAACGAATCAAGACCCTCGGCATCGGAGCCTTCGGTGAGGTGTGCTTGGCCAGAAAAGAGGACACGGGGGCGCTGTACGCCATGAAAACACTCCGTAAGAAGGATGTGCTACTGAGAAACCAGGTGGCCCACGTCAAGGCGGAGAGGGACATCCTGGCTGAGGCTGACAACGAGTGGGTTGTACGGCTCTACTACTCTTTCCAGGACAAGGACAACCTATACTTTGTCATGGAGTACATCCCCGGAGGGGACATGATGAGTCTTCTCATCCGGCTCGGCATCTTCAAAGAAGAGCTCGCCCAGTTCTACATCGCTGAACTCACCTGTGCTGTGGAGAGCGTCCACAAGATGGGCTTCATCCACCGAGACATCAAGCCCGATAACATCCTCATAGACCGAGACGGACACATAAAGCTGACCGACTTCGGCCTTTGCACCGGCTTTCGCTGGACACACGACTCCAAGTATTACCAGAGTGGTGGGTCTCACTTTTTTCATAACCAGCAGATCATCCAAAATCTCAAATTCACCCTCTAATCTACATTACATACCACAGATTAGCCTGAATTTAAATGATGGAGCTAAATCAAATCATCTGGCATGTGCTTATTTCAGCATATTTTATGTTAGAGCTGCAACGATTAATCGTTCAGTTGTCAACTATTAAATTAATCGGCAACTATTTCATGAAAAACAATGATTCCGGCTTGTTTAATGTGGATATTTCTGGTTTCTTCAGTCCTCTATGACAGTGAACTGAATATCTTTGGATTGTGGACAAAACGAACAAACAAGTCATTGTTCCATCAAGAACATAATCCACAGAAAAGTGGATTGTTAGCAGTATAAAATGTGAGAAAATGGTTAAAAAGATGCACATCACAAAAGCCTAAAAAAGTTGATGATTCAAATTACTTGTTTAGCCCTAAAACCCAAAGTATGAAGTAAACTATCACAGAAGAGTAAGAAAACCAACATCCATTCACATCTGAGTACAACGTCAGTAGAGAGTGAGGTAATAATGGTATAAGTGTCAAGTAGGTTTTAAGTCTAAAGGTGTGTCCTGAAGTGATAAAGGCCACATTCAAAAAGTTTGATCAGGTAGTTTACGAATCATTTTAATGCAGAGAGGTTTGTTTGACTGCGGCCAGTTTCAGTCCAAAGAAATTGCTTTCAGAAATCCAGATTTCTGGAAACCTCCACCACACACAGAGAGAAGCTGCAGGCGGTGGATGTTAAACGTACACCTGCTGTTCTCATTCAGGTGCCTGCAGAAATCCACAGCTGGTCGGTCGGTGTCATGAGCAAAGTGATCAGTGCTGTATTGTCTCTTCCCAGGTGACCACGTGAGGCAGGACAGCATGGACTTCAGTAAGGAATGGGAAGATCCAGCCAACTGCCGCTGTACAGACCGCCTGAAGCCTCTGGAGAGGAGAAAGGCCCGGCAGCACCAGCGCTGTTTGGCACATTCGCTGGTGGGGACGCCCAACTACATCGCGCCAGAAGTGCTGCTCCGAACAGGTACCACAGCTAAATCACTTTCAGATTATAATGTCAAATGTCACTGTGACCACACAGAACACATTTCTGGATTCTCAATTCTAACTGCTGATGATCACAACATTTCACACAAATGTGTCAGAGGATAAAATGATGAGGTGATGACATGCGATGATGAATGTAGATCTGTGCTGCCGGGTTGAAGATGTGCATGAAGCGTCCATGCAGCAGCATCTATGTTTGAAGCTCATTGGTTGTGCTGATATTGAGCTTTGTGTGATTGTCGTTGCACCATGTGATGAAGCTCTCCATCAGTCCTCTGTGCTCCTCTGGACAAAGAGTCTCTAAGCGAAGAAAGCAGGTTTCTCACTGAAAGTTATTCGCTGGAATCAGACATGTCAATATAGCGAGAACTTCCATTTAGCTAGAAAATACACTTAATTCTTTTTATTGAAGTCCTTCAGTAAGTCTTCACTACATGTATGAGGGTGTAAACTCCAGCTTGACTGGTCGGTGGAGGCAAACAACCATGAGGCGGTGACTCTAGTTATCTGAGGAATGGAAGTGAAAGCAGAAACACTGAATCTTATAATGTCAGTGACAAACTGTATTTAACGTGGATCTTTCATCGTAATATTTCGATCCAGAGTATTGCGTCAGTGCATTAAATGTCAATCACTGTCTCTCAGAGCCCAAGTTAACGTCTTCAGATCACTTTTGTTGACCAGCAGCCAAAAAACACAAAGACATTTGAATTAGTATTTTATAAAGAAGCTAAGAAAAGAGAAGGCGTGTTTGCTTTAAAAATGACTGAAGAAATAATGAAAATAATAGCAGGTATTTGTCTGTCTCTCATCACTCAGTTCATTGGCTTATTGTTACAGCTCTCGCAGGGGGATCAGCTACAGCTGTAGGGGTCTGTAACAAAATAAAAGGATCTGAGCAACAAAAGCTGCCACACTTCTTAACTGATCACAAAATCGACGATTATCTGTCAAAGCCTCCGAAGAGAAGCTGTGCAGTGTGATTGATGTCTCTGTTCTCCTCCAGGATACACCCAGCTCTGTGATTGGTGGAGTGTTGGTGTGATCCTGTATGAAATGGTTGTCGGACAGCCTCCCTTCTTAGCGACCACACCCCTGGAGACACAGCTGAAGGTATGTGAAGCACCTGCAGTGAAATGTTGTGCATCTGCAGTCTCCATTGTTTCTCAGTGTTGTTTCTGCTGTTGACACCAGGTGATAAACTGGAAGAGCATGCTGCACATTCCGCCGTCGGCTAAGCTCAGCCCCGAGGCGTCGGACCTCATCGTTAAACTGTGCCGGGGCCCAGAGGACCGCCTCGGCAAGAACGGCGCCGACGAAATCAAGGCTCACCCTTTCTTCAAGACCATCGACTTCTCCAGCGACCAGCGGCAGCAGGTGGCGCCCTACATCCCCACCATCGCTCACTCCACGGACACCTCCAACTTCGACCCCGTGGACCCGGATAAGCTGTGGAGCAGCGACAGCGACGGCGAGGACAACCTCAACGACACCCTCAACCTCTGGTTCCGCAACGGCAAGCACCCCGAACACGCCTTCTACGAGTTCACCTTCCGCCGCTTCTTCGACGACAACGGCCACCCGTACAGCTGCCCCAAACCCATCGAATATGAGGGCTACAACGGGGATGAGGCGGACTCAGAGGGCCCGGTGCAGGAGGCAGGAGGCAGCTCAGCAACTCAGGGCCGAGACCTGGTCTACGTGTAGCTTCTGAGGCCAGTTGAGCTGCTTGTACATAGCGAGTTTGTGAAGTGTGTGTGCGTGTGTGTGTGTGTGTGTGTGTGAAGGGGATTGCACCGGTGCAGCATTGAAGTCCTTGAACACAGGAAGGTATGTTTTTAGGAGCAGTCGGAACGCTCTGCAGCACGCGCTCACATTAACAAACTTTGATTACGAAACCAGACGTTCACACAGGAATAGTTCACCATTTTTGGAAATTACTTTCATTCACTTTGTTGCAGAAAAATTAGGCGAAGAGATCGAGAGACTGTTTTCATTTTCTATAGTAAATATGAAGCTACTGTTTGCTCCAGCTTCATATTTACCTTCCAGATATGAGAGGGGCATCAACTTCCTTCCTTGCCTGGAAATCTTCACAGGAACAGAAAGCAGAAAAGAAATCAGAGTGCTCTGTTCACGACTTATCGCAAATCCCCTTAAAGCCTTAATTTATTTAATAAATCGTAACTGGTGATGCTAGTGTAGATGCTGTTTGAGTGTGGGAATTCTTGTTGGAATTACATTTATTGGTAAAAATCGTCTTAATTTATATTTTAATGTTGCAATGGGGATTTAGTGTTGTGATTCATAGAAATTTGCAGGGATAAATTGCTCTAATTATTCATTGCTGTGCCTTTTTTTTAATCTTTTTTGTTACCTTTCACCAAATATAAAGAGGGTTAATAATCAGACTGGCATTTTAAAATGAGAGTAGCAGTAGCTGATTGAACTACAGTAGGCTTGTGTTGTTTTATTTTTCTAATTTATACCTAAAGTGTATTTATAAATTAAGTTGTATACAGTTGATGTAAATATTTTTCTCTTCCCTGTCAGCTGATTTTGTTTCTTAGGGCAGGCCCTCATCAGTGTCCACCGCTGCTGCCTTCTGTCAACATGTCGAGTGCTTTTCTGTCTCTCTTACACCCAAAATAACACTAATTCACTCTGGATGGATTTTAATTCTTTTTGTGTAACTAAACTGTCATTCAGACTTCATGCCCGTCGCTCAACCAAAGCACTAAATAGGTGGGTGTCGACATTTCTTCTGCAACAGCCCACATTTAGAAAATAACGATCACAAGACGGTGAAATTAGTTTTTTGTGGCGTTCCTGCACCATCAGCCAGCTTTTAGGCACCCGACCACTTCATACTATAGTTCTCCACATTGTGTCCGAGGAGCTGGGAGAGACTTGAAAGCTTAAAACCCAGCTGCTTCAAAATAATTCTCTTATTTCGCATCTTTGAGAAACACCACAGCGGCCGCTGTGCTGATTGAAAAGAGAAACTGGATTGACGGACTGACGGTGGAGAGAACCGCTCTTCATCGCGTATCATGATGATTCTGTAACCCGCTGTACTTTTCTTCGTGTTTAGGAAAAGATCTCTGAATGTAGTTCTGGACTTCGTGGTGACCACTGGCACTCTGCACTGGTTTTGTGTTTTCATTGTAAGTGAGAGAATTTTATTTTTGTGTACGTTGGGAGGTTGGGTACAGGGAAGAGGGTGATAAATAAAGAATGTAAAGAACAAAATGTTTTACATGCACACCAACTGTGTTGTATTGTTATTAGTATCATCGATTAGTAACAGATTACTGGACGGGTGATTTAGATCAGGGCTGCAGCTAGCATTTATTTTTATTACCAATTGACAGTGATATTTATAAAATATCACAATTAACTGAAGCCCAGGGTGACAACTTTAAATGTTTTGTTCAAACAACAGTCCAAACTCAGATACTCAGTTTACTATCATGCATTAACTATTGTGATTACAGTATTGTTTTACTAGTTGTTGTTGCAAAAATCTATTTGGAAACCCATCAAAAATGTTGTTTTGCTAGTTTTGTGCCACACAACTACAATTCATCACACTAATTGAATCTTGTAATTGCTCCAGGAAGTGCTGATATATCAGCATGGTTAGAAGCTTTGGTCTTTAATGATCTTTGATGCAGAGATGCCATGGTGTAACAGGGAAATGTCTAAACTTAATAAACCTTTCAGTACACTGCGAAAAGGTACATTTGCATTAAATGGATACAATAGAAGGTTTAAGGAGTTTTCAAGTAAACAAGCGGTATTGGTTAAAGGACTTTCTGTTTTGTCTTGCAGAAAAGAAAATACATTAAACTTTGGTGATCTGCAGTTAAAGTTTCCATACAGATAAAAGCTTGTGCTCAACATGAGACTATGTGAACAGGAAATAATGGCCTAATATGGTCAGGTTTTGACAGCAGGCTTGGTCAGGCAGATTTAAGAAGCATGCTGGTGTGATGATTTTAAGGGTGCAGCCACCAGAGGGCACCAGACAAAGACTAGTTACCATCATTTAAAAGGCAGCAGAGATGTAATTTCAACCAATAGCAACTTTCCAGCTGTCTGCCTAAAATAAGAGGAAAGATATTAGATCAGTATGAAAATTTCACGCGTTCAGTTTTACTCAAACACAAGACAATTAGATGTTTAATCTGAAATTATTCATTCCATTTCCACCGTATTCATACGTTTTTCCTCATATTCCACCACAACACTGACAATGCACTGACACTGAATTTTGAGTCCAGCACCAAAATTAGGGAGAAATTAAAACTAACTTGGCTCACAGAGGCTATGAATAGATTTTACAGTTGAAAATTCTGAGCTCTTATCGTTTTTCCCTGCCAGACCAACCAAACAAAAAGACAATTTAGTCCAATTAGCAGGCTTGACGAGCACAGGCGTAAATCATGATTGACATTAATGGTGACTGCATTCCACTGCTGTGGTTTACTCAGACACCTACATGGAGCCCATCATTAGTGTTATTAACAGCACCTGTGCTTTTCAAACTGTGCTGTGGAGAAGGCCTCTTCACTGGACAGTCGCGTTAAAAAAAATAAAGAATCAGCAAAGATTAACTTTGACCTGAAAATCTGCAGGAACATCTGACATATTCTTTAATGACGTAAGTAATATTCCTCTCACTGACTTATGAGAGAAGAACTAAGAAATAGAGGCTCCACCATCTTCACCACTGAAAGATATTATTTTAAGCTTTTCTCGGCTACTGAACCCCCTCTTCAGGTCATAAACTCTTCAAATCCTGCCTGTTAAATCCAGTAAATGTGACGCTGACGGAAAAAGAGAAATCTGAGGAGACATGAAACATACTGCACATCATTGAGGACAAACAAGTTAACTTAAACAAGCTTATTTTTAATGGATCTGCAAAACTGTTTGAATTTCCAAAGAGAACTTCTGTACCTCCCGCCCACAGTTACCCAGTGGCAAACGTTACACAACGTTACAGAAACGCTTCCAACCCAAAGAAATCCGCATGCAGGAGCAAAAAAAACAAACAAAAAAAAAGGGAAAAGTAAAATAAATCATACAGATAAAAATAAAACATCAATAAACAGGACATATTGTATAATGCCGTTCTCTTGGCTGGAGGAGAAATTCAAACGCTTCTGCTTCAGTTCGGCTTCCTCGCATCGGGAGCCTGAACCAACAGAATATTTTACTGTAATTCCATTGGGTGGATGTGGCTCCGCCCACCACACAGCCCCGCCCCTGTCTTCCATATAAGGCACAGGACAAAATAAACCCCCACATACAAAAGGAGCTAGCCACGCCTCTGTCACTTGGTAACAAATTGTAAATGACCAAATACGGTTAGACAACAGAAACCTCACTAAGTGTACAAAATGTTAATCCTACATTTGTCTTTTTGTTGGATTTTCTTTTATTTTGATTTCCTCTGACTGAAGGTGAGTGCTGTGGGTGGGTGGGGAGGGGTGGGGTGGAGTTAAGGGTGGGTGAGGGTGTCCAACCAGGTGAGCTCAGGCAAAGGAAATATTAAAAATATGAGCTTGTCTTTTCACTTTTTTTTTTTTTTTTTTTACAACTTTTAAAACAAATGACAAGAAACGTGACTGGATTTCTCTTTTTATCAGAAATAAAAATGATCATCAGATGGAGAGTGGAAGAATATGATTGGGTGGGGGTGGGGGAGGGCGGGGTATTAGACGAGTGAAGTGGTTTACTGTTTTATTCTGATAGAGACAGACAGAGAGTGTCAGTGTGCAAGAAAACTCATGAGACAGGTTAGAGAGCGAGAGAGTTAGAGTTAGCAGTTAGAGAGAGAGAGAGAGAGAGAGTGTGTGTGTGTGTGTGTGTGTCAGTGTGTGTATGTGTGTCGGTGTGCGTTAGTGTGAGTGAAACAGAGAAGTTGTTCAACTGCAGCACTTGCTCTTCCATCCTGTGACTCCACTTCCACTGCTGATGTCGACGTTTTCACTGTTGGGCTCTTTTACAGGCGTCTGTGGCAGAAAAACACACGCGCGCACACAAAGAGAGAGAAAGAAAGAAATACATCTTATTAAATGCACGAGAATCATTGTAGTGGACACAGCCCTTAAAGATGGCGTCCATCGCGTGTACGCTACTTCCTGCTAACGATCCCACAATGCAATGTGTCATATTTGATGCAAAACTGCCGGCTGTGTGACTACACCTGTCAGCGATGACAAAATGACGGCGAGTCATGATCTTTCTGCTGACTAGGAGTTTCTTATGCAGAGAACGAGCGAACGAGGCACAGCATCAACAATCCGTTCTGTCTCGAGGTCTGCTGAAGCTCTGTATGACCAAAGCTTAAACAATAATCGAGGGCGGTCCCCTGAAGACCGATGGTTTCAACCATCAGTGAGAAGCCCCTCGAGTTCGATGTTTTAACGTCACAGATGTAGGCCAAAGGCATTAAACACAAGACTTTACATGCAGGCTGTTACAGGAGTTTAGTGTGGGTGGGTGGGCACGCTGGTCGTGAATAATACATTTATTATTAATTCATATTCAAACACCTACAGCTAAAGAGGCAGGAACCACAAGCACATCCAAATATCAAGTATTTGGCAAAACTGGTGATTCAGAGGGGACTCCATTGACTTGTTAGCTATGTTGTAGGACCACACTGACTATCTTCAGGGATGGTAAGGAAATTTACTTTTTAACATTTAGAAGGCTACAAACGCTGACAAGGAGGAAGCTTTGGCCCCTTCACCTGATTGACAAGCTCTGTTGTTTAAGGTAATAACACCAGCAGTGACTCCACCACCTGTCAGCACATATTTAGCCATGTGAAGTCGGCAGAACTCTGACATACAGTATACTAAAAAATACTAATAAATTACACTAATAATTCACATTTAAATTCATGCACTTGTTCCTGTAATTCTATAAAAGACAATAATTAATTCATAATATAATTCCATCAACCGGTGAATTCATTTCATGTACAAACACTTTTAGACATTATTATTGAACACACGCACACACTTTAACACTATAGGTCAGATGGTGTTGAAAGCACGCACGCACCTTTCTCAGGATGTCTTCTGCTAACGTGAGGAAAGCCTTCTCGATGTTGATGTTGGCCTTAGCGCTCGTCTCGAAAAACCTAATGCCATGCTCCCTCGCAATCTGCAGGGGAGAAGGCAGAGTTAGAGCGATGAAGAAGCTCCAGTCCAAAAATAAAGTGGCTGATCCTCTGTGCAGAACAGAGATCAGGTATCACAGGTCTTACCAACTCCAGCACACACACACACACATATATATATATACACACACACTTCATTCTAGTCAGCTAGGTGTGTGTATGAGTAAGCAGATCTGTATCTGATGTTGCTAAATCTGCAGACAGACCAGTCACTGCTAGTTTGCTTTGGTACAATGAGCCAGAGCTCGTACAGGCCCTGCACACCCACACAGATGTTTTCCACTTGTTCTGACTGATTGGGCGCCACACTGGAGATTTCATATCCAAACACCAAACCCTGTACGCTAATAAAGGACACGCAAGGAGAGTGACGTCACCGGATACAGGAGTCACCACGGTTGCTCCCTCAAAGCTATCAGTGCATTCATGTGAGAGGAAAATAACAATCCTGCTTAAAGTACTTAAAAATGTTGTGAAAGAAAGAAAGAAGAGAGGAGACTGTCAAAGAATAAAGAGAAGAAAGTGATGACTGCAATCTGACACAGTTTGAGTCCTGGTGCTGTAACCAGGTTATGTAGAGACCCCAATTTGTGTCAGATATATTGCATTGTTGAGTAAACATATACCTTACACTGGCAATCTGGAGCAAAGTATTATTAGTGTGTAGGAGCTCAAGCTTGAGTTGCAACCATAACTCAGCATCACAAATAGTGGCCTTGATATTTCTACTAGATGTCAGTCTTTACTCAAACAGAGTCTGAGGTGAGCAATGCTGACTGTTTATTAAAAAGGGAAATATATCTCCTCAGTGATATGGACATGTTGTGCTTTTGTGAATCCACAGATCAAGCCAGCTCTGTAAGCAGCCCGGCAAGTGGTGCAGTTGATTTATTGTTCCTGTACCACTGTTGCTGCACAAGTCAGCCCATTCAAAACATATTATACTGCTCTTAACTGCCTATACACAACCTGAATTATGCCTTGGTCTGCAAAGATCGTGTCCAGAAATTAAGCCATCCCTTTCTTTTCAGCCATATTTCAGTGTCATCAGTTAAACCCATTTATCTATTTTGCATACTCATAAAAAATGCAGGACTTTGTTTGACTAAAGCAACTATAAACCCCCAAGAGAACATATAAGATTTTCTGAAGCAAGCTGATTTATCATGTCTCTGTTATCTGCTCTTCAGCAAATCAGACATAATCACACAGTTATTTAGCGAGGTCGAAACACAGGGACTGAACATTAGTGCAGCTAAAGATGTGACCACAAAGCAGGTCTGGAATTTGTCTGGAGGCTCAGATATAATGCAAGCCTTATATTCATTAAGTAAACAAACATTTGCAGCAAGACAGCCAATTCTGAAATGAGGCTTTTCACACATTTTAGCTCAAATTTCAATGTAAAGTGTGTTTTTGGTTGAGCTTAAGGGCACCTTAACTGGAACTGTTAAAACAGTAAAGAGGCTCACATTTCTCAGCCCTGATCCTCGTTTACATTTGACTACAAAGTCCAGTTACTCTCTAACCTTTCACACTGTAGCCGCTACTTTAGAGAGAAATCTTCAGCGTATAAAACTCTACCTGCAATATGGGCTGCTACCAAACCTAATGTTTTGCTACTAAAATATTTTAGTTTGGACATCCACATATAACATTAAAGGATTCTCTTTTATTTTCTATTCATGTTAGATGGTTTATGTCTCAAGAAAGTGCTGTTTGAGTAGTTGCTGTCACTAGTCTGAGTTGTTATAGTAGGCATAAGCCTTTGTGGCATGCAAAGACAAGCAGCAGCTTACAGCAAAGTTCTATAAGGAGGCAGTGTTTTTGTGGATGGTGCAAGCTGGCATTTCACAAGTAAGTTCAAGAAGCTTCTGGACTATGTTCGCCAGTTCTAATGCTGAGTTTAAACCCACTCTCCAAACACTGTGTTTAACAAACATCATAGCAGCTGTTCTATTTTCCTGCTACTTCATGTTCTGACTGTCAGTGTTGAAACAGCGTTGTCTGGTAAATGTCGTGTCAGGCTGTCAAAGTAAAACTGAAATGTGATGACCTGCAGGGGACTTAATGAACAGAAGATGTTTAGATTCAGGTCTATGAACAGAACGAATGGCAGAAACAAATCAGCCAATCAGCACGCAGGGCCTTGATGACAGGCGGCTGCTTATAGCTACAGTGGACTGCACCATCTCACCTGCTCCCCCTTGGCTTTTGGTACGACCCTCTTGTCCTCCATGTCACACTTGTTGCCTAGCAGCATCCTCTCGACGTCCTCATTTGCATGCTGAAAAAAATAAAAATGAGAGAGGATGTTATTAGATGACTTTTTCTTATCAGCAACATTCAACTTAGCTTCATCTCCGATTTCATGCACACGACACCGGCATGTTTGCTTTGAACTAATCACAAGTGGAGAAGATCTCACAAGCCAACCAATCGATCAACCCCAATGACACACACACACGCACGCACGCACGCACGCACGCACGCACGCACGCACGCACGCACGCAGGTCATATATTAACATTTCGAAGCTCCTATTGGCCCCTTTGGGCAGAGAGACAAAGTGAGTGAGTGAGCAAGTCAGTAACTTTTTAATTCTGTAGGGGAACATGGCTTCGCATCTAGGAATTATTGCATCTGTCTATCTGAGATGTGCAAGAAGTGCTTAGAAACTAGTGTGACAACCGTTCTTCCCCCTCAGTCATGTCCGTGGTCCCCAAACTATGACTCAGGACACCCTGAAAGGGTCTCAAGATGATTAAAAGCACAGAAAAAAAACGCAAAGAATATTTATGTTACACACATACATAGACAAGACTTTAGATTGACATTTTCAGACTTTAAAACTTGTAATTGTCCGGTAATTTTTAGGGATGCAACTAAAATATTTTAACTAGCGATCTATCTCACAATTACTCTTAACAACAAATCCTTTGGTTTATAAAATGTCAGACAATAGTGAAAACTGCCCCATCAATCTAGAATGACATAGAACAAAAACAGAAAGAAAAAGAGGAAACAAGAGTAATTATTTTTATTATTCGTTAATCTACCGATTTCTCACTTAATTGATTGTATATTCTATAAAATATCAGAAAATAGTGAAACATTTCCCACATTTAAAGCGTCTTCAAATGTCCCGTTTCTTCCAGCCAACAATCCAAAAACCCAAAGATGCTCAGTTTATTCTTCTGTATGACAAAGAGCAACATCAAATCCTCACATTGGAGAAGCTGGAACCAGGAAATGTTTGCCCTTTTTTATTAAAAAATGACAATTACTCGACTATTAAAATAGTTGCCAATGAAATTTGTATTGATTGAGTACTTGTTGAATGGTTGAAGGCGTCACAAGCCATAAAACATGCAAACTTGCACAATAGGTTGTGAGTAGGTGTCCGTTTGTTCTGAGGGGTTATGAACCAAAACAAGAAACCACTGATTTTCATTGCCCCCACACTATTCTCTAAGGGGCAGAAATCTCCATCCCATTAGCTCTTCTGGAGTCAACAACAAGCTTTCAAACACAGAAGTGCAACATGAGTAAGGCGCAGTTCTTAGTTAGCAGGAAATGCATTGTGTTTCCTTTCCCTGACCGGGCTCGAAGCTTAACAGCAAAGGGTGAGAAAAATTGCAAGAAATGCCCGGCGGTCTCACCCAATCCGCTTCATTCAGTGCGCAACACCTTTATACCAATCATGTGTCATAATATAATAGCGTATCGTTGCTTCCAGGAATAATAAAGACTGATAATGCGAGCTATTGATTGTAACTGTGACAGTAATTCATCTGATGTGTTTGATCTGGCATGGCTTCCACAAGATTACTCCCATAATAAAATAACCACTACTGAGATAAACAGTAAGATAGTACTCACAAATCTCCGGCACTGTCACTTTTCTCCAAATCCACAATTTAATCCGACTTTCAAGTTTGAGGTCACGATTCAACTCGATTCAAACTTTTTTTCCCAGCACTGACTGCTATGCCACTGTTAGACTGTCGAGTCTTGATTTGTAAACATCCGCAGACTGTGAGTTTAAAATTTTCAAATTTTTCTTTACAAAGACAAGCAACATGAAATCAAGTGTGACATAACTGCCTTTTTTGGAGAATGCCCCACAAAAAAGGCCACGGACTGACTCAAAAGAAGAGTCACTAGATGGCAGACGTGTTCTTGATTTTTCCACCTGCAAAAAGCCACCAGCCTCCTCTTGAACGAAGGTGGCCTTGTGGGTAACCTAAACCTAACAGGTGACGCAGACTAGCAGGTTTGTTGTGAGTTGCCAGCATGTTGCCGCAGTCACAGAAAGTGTATGGTATAGGGGGAAGTTAAGTTGCTTTAGTCAGCCGTTATGTGGCCAGTTGAGCATGACAGCAACTGACAGGCAGTGGATTGTGTTGGCTGTCACAGAGAAGAAATGATAAGTCCATGTTAATAACTGTTATTACGGCATCCTCATATATTCTTTACAACAGAACTGTGTGAAACACTGCTTACCTCTGATAAATGTTCCCAATGGAAACACTAAGCTAGCTTCTACACAACCGCATTGACGTATCCTACTCTGGCAGTTAAGTTATTTTTTCAATGTGGAATCCAAATAGTGAGCCCGCTATATAAATATATATATAAGACAATAGACTGTGCAAGGAAAAGAAACACCAAGCACCAGCATAGGAAAAACAATATAGATGGACGCTAAAACAGAGGCTCAATTATCCGCAGAGATCCATCTCCCTCTAACAGGGGTGAGCTCAGCAGCAGGATGAACCATGACCAGTGTTACAGACAGCTTTTCTCACTATCATTCTGAAACATCAGGCCTGGTGGAGACTGATGTCACTAAATGCTTAAATGTACATTAGGCTACACTTCCCTGCCCTTATGGCCTGATATCCATTACGACAAAACAAGGATGGAGACACTGGTCCTCACAGATCCGGTTAAATCCTCTTTCATCAACTCATATTGCACACAGACATTTACTGATCTCGTACAGAGCTCCGATGTTGTGTAACCTTTTTTTTGAAGTAATAGTTAATGCTGTTTATATAGACAAAACAAAGACCACTAATTTTGAGAGTGAAGCGATGAGTTATGGTGTTCTTGTACTGAAGGAGTTTGACTACAGCTGGATACACTTCATGGAAAAGAGGATCATTTGTGGACAATATAAAACAATACGGTAATATTACAATATACAATTCGTACTAACTGCTCTGCATAGAATAATTTGGTATTAGTAGATATATGATGAGTAATGGTATGAAGCTTCTAAAGAACTAAAATTGTTTACATAATGGTTTATTTTATCTGACAAATCACAAATTACTGTCACTGGTTAATCAGCTGTCAAACCTTTTGAGTGCATTAGCTGCTATTCCAAACACATCTACTCCTTCCCGATGACAGTAAAACTGAAAGCTTGAAACAGCAGACGTGCCTTTGTTTTCGTCTGTTTCTGAGCTCCTGCTTTTACCAATATTCAAGAGACAAAACAGTACAAGCCCTGGTTCTTCTACAATGAACCAGATGCACACAGACATCTGGCTCATCTGATGTCTTTTAGTCACAGCCTCCTGCTACACAGCTCACTGCACACAGATCAGCCAGCTAGTTGGCTACATTCCCTTAAAGTATTTAAGCCACTGTCATTATGCCAAAGTTATCACAATAGAAAAAGGAGTGCCAATATTAAACTCCCCAAATCGCAAGAAAGATCCTGATAACATCTCTGATAAGACGTTACACAGCCACATAAATCCACATGATATTGGCTCGAGTATGGAGTGTGTGTGTGTGTGTGTGTGTGTGTGTGTGTGTGTGTGTGTGTGTGTGTGTTTTACCTCGTCAATGTTGCGCAGCCATTTGCTGATGTTTTCAAAGCTCTTGGCATTAGTGATGTCGTAGACCAGCATGATGCCCATGGCGCCTCTGTAGTAGGAGGTGGTGATGGTGTGGAACCGTTCCTGGCCTGCTGTGTCCCTACACACACACAAACACACATGCACACTTTATTTATTTCTATTCATTACTTTCTTGTATTATATCCCAATGACTCAACTTCACAAGATGCTGAGACTTCTCACCTTCCATGACTGCAAATCACAACACATACCAGCAACAAATGTTGAAACATTTTGTTTGAGGCAGAAAAGCAAATCACAGTATTATTATATAATATTATTAAGAGTACATTTACATTAGCTGTGTTTTTTTTATCTGTACATAGCTGTTTACTCAATGGTGAAATCTGAATTCATTATTTATGCTAGTTACAGGCCATTACAAGGTGTCCCAAGATCTGTGAGTCATTGTAATGCAATTCTTTTAATCACCAAAATAGGCTGATAAAAGTCTTAAAATGTTTAATGGCCCATTAGCACAATTCTGACTCTAAATTACAGTACTTGCCTGGAAAGCCTTACAATTCAACATGAACCTGCTAAACACACACAATAAAATCCACTGCTAGCTAACTGTGTCCCTCACACGTCTGCATCACAACTATGACATTTTCCTATCTGGTGGAACACAGCCAGCATCCATCTGTCAGGGCTGATATAGAAAACGAAAAAGGCCAGACGCATCAGACTCACATGAGCAAATCAAACCTATGCTTACAATAGTTGTGTCACTGTGACGTTCACAGCAATAGCTGGCTGTGCAAGAGTTTATTGAATCTGGTGGTAATGACCACATATCTGGGGGCTCAGGCTATGTAGTGAGGATCAAATCCAGACATAATGTGCTTGGACAGGAAGAGGAGAGTATCTGATACAGACAGAAATACATATAGCCATGGAAGAGGTTTAATGGACAGTATCAGGCCAAACGTGATTATTATATCAAAACCATGACTAAATGCAAACAAAACCATTATAAGGGTGACATTAGCTGGTAAATTCTTCTGTTTTATTGTGTAGGTTTTGCTAAACATGTCCCCATTATATATTGTTTATCGTCATAAACCATGATCGTTCAACACTCTGAGTGTGGTCATTCACTGTCGAGAAATGTATTTAACTTATTTTTTGAGCAAATGTGCCAAAACATTGCTGGTTCCAGGCTCTCAAATATAGTATTGAACAGCTGTCTGGAAAAAAAACAAAGACAACACATCCAGCTACACCAAATAATGAATCAATTTAATCCACTAGTATTTGGGAGCTTAATAGATATTTGCAGAAGAAAATGTTAAAAATCAAGTCATTTCAGTTCTGGAAAATCAGCTGCTGTGGACAACAATGAAAACCCCACAGCAGACTTCCTGATGGACTGATGACCATTTCCTGTTCTTGCATATTTCTGGGCTTGAGGGAGGTATGTCAAACAGATGGTTCACGATGATGTAACAAGGCACAAACCGGAGAGGCTGAACTGAAAGATGATTCTAACAATGTCTGTGTAACATAAAAAGCAACATCTCAAGTCAGTCCATTGACTCACCAGATCTGTAGTTTGATCTTCTTTCCTTGTAATTCAACAGTTTTGATCTTGAAGTCTATTCCTGAAAAGAAAGACAACAAATCAGCATTCATATCTCTCAAAAATATATGAATAACTTGCATGTGGAGTGCTGACAATGAGAGACAGATAAATAAAGAAATGAAGGCTTACAAACAGAGACTTTGGCACTGATGGAAACACAGAGAAACAGAAACCCAGTGAGAGAAACAGCAAGGTCAACAAAGGAGAATCAGAAACAGCCAAAGAAAGACATTTAGGAGGAGAGGGAAATAGAGAGTGAGTGACAAGTGCTTCCATCAGAGAGACAATAACATTATCTCTTCCTGATTCTGCAGTGTCATGCCCAGACCTTGAGCCTATCAGCAGACAGCTGTGGGATCAGCAGCTGGCAAACAATGGGGACGCACGCACACGCACACACACACGCACACGCACTCGCATGTACGCACACGCACACACAGGTTTTAAGAAGGAAAACTGAGAACGTGTTGACATGCACTGCAATAACCTCCTTACTGTGAATCCTGCGTTTAAACGCAGCTGGTTAGAAACATGATATTGTGCATATTTGAAGTGTATTAGTCATATCTGATGTTGAAGCCTTAAGGGGTTTTTTTTTAATTTTTGGTTGGAGCATTTGGACTGACGGTGCAGAGAGAGGACAGGCTGTGGTGGGAGAGTACAGTTTTTCCTACGTGTCCATTTTTTTAAATGTGGAAACCGACTTATTTCAGTTTCCATTTTGGTTGGACTTTGGATTTAATTAATTTCCGCCATGTTTTCTTTCAGGGCGTCAACAAGTCTTTCTTGGCCAACTGTCTCATATTGTGTCCTACTTGTTATCTTTTTAAACCTTTAAGTTTAACTGCTGAGACCTGTTAACAGTTTTGAGACTACCCTGGTGGTAAACTGACTCACTCCGGATTAGAATTTAAGATTTCTGCTATGGCAAAACTACGATTTACCACCAAACAAAGTAATGATGATTGAGTGATTGTAAAGCATTCAGAAACATTATGAGGTTAGCTGATAAGTGGACCAACCAAAAATTGTGGTTAGTACGGCTAATGAATGCATTGTTTTGGTCATCATCCACAACTGTCAAACATTCTCTGGTTGCAGCTCTAATGTGAGCATTTGCTGCTTTTCTCTGTCTTATTTCAACTCGAACTGAACATCTCGTGTATTAGAGAGTATGAAGATGTCACTCTAGGGTATGGGAAGTTGTGATGTGCATTTATCAGTGATTTTGGACTTTCTCATACTAAACTAGAACTACCACTAACAATCATTTTCATTCCTGATTAATCCATTGATTATTTTCTTGATAAATCGATGCATCTTTTTTTACCTCTAAATCGTCGGGATACTACAAAAAATGACAATCACAATTCCCTGGAGCTATTAGTGACACATTTAAATTATTTGTCTTGTCTGACCAACAGTCCAGAGGTCCAAGATATTCAATTTACTATCATACAGTGCAAAGAAAAGCAGGGTTAGGATTAGGGTTAGAAATCATCACTACTTGCAACCCTAGAAAATTTTGATAGCGACTTTCACCGCCTTTAAGTTGCAACTAAAAGTAAAAAACCCAAGGTGCAAAAGTGAGATGGAGACAAACAATCCTAATGAATTATTGTGTTCACAGCATTTATTATTAGGGTCAGCAAGATTATCATCTTTGTCATAATCATGAAGCCATAGAGGAGGCCAGTTTAAAAAGGAATGACTCATGACTGAAACTTTTTGGCCAAAAAGTTGTGCTTTCCAGTTAAATTGTGAGCTGTCAGCTCAGCTCTGGTCAGAAATTGTGGTTGGTTAAAAAGTCCAAGAAACAGCTGTGCTCTAGGTGGGGCAGGACCATAGAATAATGAAGCAACTGGCTGCCAAGGTGTGACTCACTAAATATTATGCACTCCCCAGAGAGAGGGAGGGAGGGACAGAAAGATATGGTTAGTTAGAAACAAAGAGAGACAAAGGAAGACAGAAGTTCTGCAGATGAGACGCAGTTTAATATGCCTACGTTGATAGTTTACCTCAAAAACATTCAACAGAAACAAGCATGCACCGATTAAATGCCGGGCATAATACAATTCTTGACAACAATTACTAAATGTTGTTTTCTCAAAAATCAAGCTCAGCAGGGATGACTTAATATTTGTCTGTTCCTGGCAAGGAGTAAAAACACTGAGTGAATCTGTGTGTTTTTTCCTGGTGAGGTGCACTGGCAAGTTGTCAAGAAAATATGTGCATTATGCAATCACACGTTTACCCAATCACTGGAAAAATTGGCGCACTTCAGAGTGGAATGACACTTTCCACGAACAGCCAAACGTTGAATTCGGCATCTTAAAACAGAGACTACATGGTTTATGGACGGCTTTCTTTTTAATCCCAGAGCAACCATTCCTTCCACAAGTATGAATTCCACTGTAGCCATCGCCAGTTTCCATGCAAAATTCATGATGTGTTGTGGAAAGAGATTTCAGATCGCAACATCATGCATATTCAGCAGTCTTAATATGCATAACCTCTAATATACAAGGAGGAAGGGCAGAGAGAGATTGGAAATGAGGATGACTGACAGAGGGGGGCTTTCCAGTGGGGGTATTTTGAGAAGCAGCTGTGCATCTGTGTCTCCAAAGGTATGAGTACTGTGTCAGAGGAAGAACACAGTCCTGTTTCAAATGTCCTGCTTCTGCTGTTCTTCCCAAAGTTTTGACTTTACAGTTTAGACATCAGGCTGTAGCTGGTTTATGTTTTGGACCTTCTCTAAAAGTTAAGACAGGAATTTTTGATTGGTAAAATGGATTCTAGTAATTAAACGTCTGTACATTTTGTACAACTGCACTGAAGTGCTATGACGCCTTTGTTGCATCCACTAAACTTACAGTAGTGTATGCCAAAACATTAGCAACCATCACAGCCAACAAAATACTGGGCAAAAAGATAAAACCACTAATCCCATAGCAACAAAAGCAAAAGTAGATCATCACACGTTGAGAGGCTAGTGTTCATAGTTATTAAAGAACTGCAACTGTCCGTTAATAATGTATTCAGAGCCAAAACAATTAATCAATCCATAAAAAAAATGGTGAGCTACTAATCTGGCAACTGATTAATCACTGAAGTCGGTTTTTAAGCACAAGAGAAAAAATGACCTTCATATAGGTTCTCAGTTATGAGTATTTGCTTCTTTCCTTTATCTGCCATAATACCAATAAAATTGGTAATATTGGTAATCTGAAGACGTCACACTGGGCGGGTTTATGAAGGGTATGGTTGCCTATTTTCCGACAACCTACAAACCAAAAGATTAATCAAGGAAATAATCAGCAAAACAATCAATGGTGAAAATAACAATATTAAATATATTATCATATAAAGTGTTATAACCACACAGTAATCTGAATTAAAAATCCTTGAATGCAACACAGAACATGCAGTACGTCAGAAAAGGCTCTGGCTATTTCCAGGAGTAAAACCAAAGGACAGGATCAAAAAATCAATAATTTCACATATTTGCTGTATACTGTTGACAATCAGAGCTCCCTCACAACTACAGTTCTGGATTAAATGATGTGCTGAGAGACTATTCTTAACTTTTTACAACTTTGTTTTGATAACAGATAAAGAACACCAACAAGCTGAGACAGAAGCTTGTGATTGTCTTGCAGTTTTTAAGCCGATGTCTGTCGAAGGGAACCAGTGAAAACTTTTTAGTGAACATCCTGACATGAGTAAACCGATGCTGGTTTCTGACTCCTAATGTCTGTGTCATGCCAGTATCTCTTGTCAGCAAACTGACAACAATGACTGTTGGACAGTTTCAGTTCAAGCACAGTGTTTAGCATCATTTCTGCTATTCTTGATACTTTAAATAACTCGTTCACAAATATATAAGTTGGCCCCATGTTTAACCACATTTTGGAATAAATTAAACAAAAACAGAAAACAGCCTTTGCAGGATCAAGCACATTATCTGTCACGTTAAACTGGTTGTATTGGAGCTTATTCTGTAATTTTGCTTGAGGGTAGACAGAGAATGTTAATTCATCACATTTTTCTAAAGGTGAGGAAAACCTTACACCTGTAGTTGCTGCAAACACTAAAATACTTTACTTACTACCTAACTTGGCAGGGAGCACACCTGCAATGAGCTAGGGTCACTATTGGTCTTTGACTGCTGAAGAACCTGTCAGTCTGCATCTGACCATCATCACAGTCTTCCCTTGAACTGGCAGAGCTTTGATATGGCAGATTTTAAGTCAAATAAAGTATGTTATTTCCATAGTTTTGTTTCTATTGTGACAGCACAGACAATGACTATGATGAGAAACAACACAGAGGAGAAAACAACACTAACACTGTAGGCTGACTGCAGAGACACAACATCAACATAACCACAACCGCATACACGTGACAGCAAGTTTTGCAACAGAGCAATTGTTCATTGCTGTACTTTGACAAATCTAATCTAACCTGGATGCCACTGGGAACACGGTCGCCCATTATGGTTGTGTGTTTTTAGGCAATACAGGAGGAGCTGGCAACACTTACGAAAATCTGGGTTTAAAATTTAAGTTCAATCAAGAGATCAAGGACATAATGTGTGTGCATTGCCAACAGTCAGCTTCATGTGGTTCAGCACAACACTTCTAATGTTACATTATTACTCAGCACTGATCTTAAGCAACAGGAGTAAATGGAGCCTTCACTTGGGCTGTGCAGGGATTTGACATAGTTTGACACTTGACTCATGTGAGCGTGATGTTGGACGCATGCGTAGAGGTCAGAGGGGAAAAAAAAAAAGCTGATGATGGCACCATGATGAATTGTTCATGGTTCTTTTTGGAGCAGTCATGGAAAGTACATTTACTTGAATATAAATCAGAGGTACATCCACCCCACTTCATTTCAGAGGGAATATTGTACTTTTCACTCCACTACTACTGTTATTGACAGTTTTAGCCACTAGTTACATTGTGGATTCAGATTTGACATACAGAACATATGATATTCTCACAAGACATGATCCACTAGTCTAGATAAGACTAAACAATATATATACACTGTAGTTAACATTAAAATTTTGCTTACACATTAATCTAGCAGTAATGACCAGCAACATTGAATACATAACAACCTGAAACAAGACATTTTTATTCATCAGTACTTTCCCTTTTGCAATTTTGAAGACATTTTACGGTACTTCTACTTATTTTTGAAGAAGGGACTTTTCATAGAAACGAAGGATTTTACATTGTGGAATTGCCTCGTTTACTTCGATAAAGTATCTTAATACTTCTTCCATCACTGCTTTTGAGAGGCTTTACTTATGTGGCATCTAACATTTTGCACAAAGATCGAGACATTTCTTACCTTTAAGGTGTAATTTACAACAAGGACAAGCCTTAATAGTTCTTTATGTTTAAACTGAGATGTAAACGCCTCTGTCAGTTATGTGGGGAGAGTTTTTAGTGCTTTTGTAACAGCAGTACGGCCCTGTACTGCTACCCAGTGATAGCATCGTTAGCTCACTAGCCACTGGGTCAAGTGACATGACAGCAATCCCTCTGGCACCTAAACCGGTTATACCTGCCCTTACTGGCAGGCTGAACCATAATATAAATCGTGTTTTGTTATTAAAGTCAAAGACATTTGAAACAGGGGTGGCTGGGGTTTAGCTAAGCGCTCATAAAACTGCACAGCTAGCTTTCCAGCTAACCTGTGCAGGCCTGGAAAGGGGCTAACGTCACCCAGCCAGTGCATGCTGATAGCATACTGGCTAACCAAATATGTCCTGCCTACCATTTCCAGCTGCAGGAGAGTCAGGCGAGTCACCCAGCTGTCAAACTACCTCCGATGTGGGGCCAACTAAATCAGAAACACCTGTAACAACACACCATCCAGTATGTGTGGCCCCAAGTCTTCTTACCTATGGTGGAGATGAAGGTTGTGTTGAAGGCGTCGTCAGAGAAGCGGAACAGCACACAGGTCTTCCCCACGCCCGAGTCTCCGATCAGAAGCAGCTTGAACAGCAAGTCGTACGTCTTCTTCGCCATTGAAAAACAGCTTGTGTTCACCCAGACAGGATACAAAAAAACTGATAACCTAGCACGCCAATGTGAAGTCTAAAGCCAGCTCCTTAGCCAACCTGACCAACTGCCCTGCTTCTCCTGACCGTTAACAGTTAACAATCTGGGATTTGTTGATTAGCCTGGCAAGCTAGTTGGCTAAATACCACCCAAAATAACGTGCCCGTAGACGTGTCCGACAAGTTATATTTCCCAAGCCCGACTGTTTTTCCCCCCTACAGCATGAGAACAGAAAGCAAAAATAGGATCTCCTCCCGTATGATTCCTCTTTTCCACTCTTTCTTTTCTCCCACACAGTCGGGACAAAATGGCTCCTCTCTCTCTACCCCGACTCACTCTTTCTTCAAACTAACGGCGAGCTAATTCAAATTCTCGGCACACCCCGTCATTCCAGAGCCCCGTCACAAGCTCGACCGAGAAGAATTTGAAAAAAGTCTCAAGGCTAAAGTGTGTCAAATTCACTGTCTGCTCGCAGTTATTTTGCTCTTTTCTGGTGAGATTAGAACCGAAATATAGACGACCGCCGTCGCCTTCGAATGGGAGCCACCACGGCGACACCCTAGGCCCCCACAGACACGCCCTTCACCCGCCCCTTCTGTCAAAATCCACGCCTCTTATTGGTCAAAGCTGCTGTCATTTTATTAAGCATCCTAATGTGATTGGCTATCATCGCATGCATCGAGAGGTAAAAGGGCGTATCTCAGATTGACAGAAAGGGCAAATGTTACTGCGTGAGTTACTCGGACATTTAGGCTCCAAGCTCCTTTACTTCAGTGAACGAAATGTATCCAATGAGCCAATATGGCGGCCAGTTTCTCGCGGATCTGTCTGTGCCGGGGTGTGTTTCACTTTTCATGGCAAGCTGGCATTTGATGCGGTGACTATCCCAGCTGTGAGTCAGGCAAAGTGATGTCATGTATAAGTACTTCTGTGCTTGTTACGGGCGTTTCCCACATCCCCTGCTCTGTGAACTGTAAGAGCATTCATCCTCTAAAGTCTTTTAATAACTGTACACACTGAGAGAGTATCTGCATGTACACATCATTACTGTAGCTTCTCTTGACTTGGCTTTCCGCGTGTGTGTGTGTGTTTGTGCGTGTGTATGAGAGAGAGAGTGTGTGTGAAACTCTTTCCTCCTTCCGCCTGTCAGAGTAGTTTGACTCTCAGACACTCCTTAGGAATGTTGAGTATGCCCCGCTTTCTGCTGCCGAGTACAGACTTGCCACAAAGTAAGACAGAAAGACAGAAAGATCAAAAGAAAGAGCAAGAAGAGAAATAAAAATGAGTCAGAGAAAATGACAGAATGAAGAAGACTACAGTGTAATGTTGACCTTATGGTGGCACTAGATGAAAAGTCAGGAGATGAAAGCTCTGTACCAAATTGCATGGTGACCCTGCCAACAGCGGTGGAAGAATCCTTCACTTAAGTAAAAATATCAGTACCGCAGTAAATGCATGCTATGTTACAAGCTAAAATCATGCATCCAACATGTCACTTAAAGTACAACAATATTAACATCAAAGTATACTCAGAAGTACCAAAAGTAAAAGTATTCACCATGCAGGATGGCCCATTTCAGATCAAATATATGTATTACATTAGTGAGTGTTAATTAGTGATGCATTATTGTGTATCACCTTAAAGTTGCAGCTGGTAAAGGTGGAGTTAATTTGAATTACTTAACAGCCAGGTGGCTTAATTGATAGTAATGATAATTATTTAATGTTTAATCAAATAATAATAAGTTGTATCTTCAGATAAATGTAGCATATATCCCACTGAATTTTAGTAGAGGAACATTATAAAGCACCAGGAAATGGAAATACTCAAGTGAAATACAAGTACTAGTGATGTACTTAGTTACTCCCCACTGCTGTCATCCAACAGTTCAAGACGTCGCCATAAAAACCAGTAATGTCAACCTCATGGCAAGGCTGGAGGAGGAGTCGGTGCATCATCAAAGTTAGCAAGATTTATCTTTTGGAGAAACTGTCATACGAGTAGCGTCTGCACACTGGAAACACAGCTCCCTTTAACTTTATAAGAGACGTTTAGACTATTAAAACGTTTATATACTATGTCAAATACTCAAAACTATCAAAAAAATGTTCATAGGACTACTAAGTGGATCCTGTGAATAATCTACCATTTTTATAATCTGGGGACCATGAATGTCTCTATTTAATGACAATCCATCCAGCCTCTGATGAGTCGCTTCAACGAAAGCAGAATGCTCACAGCCACCGAAAAGAGAAAAAAGTTGCAGCCATCTAAACACAAACCAGCCCACACAAAGCCTGAAACAGATGTACGGTTAAAAAGGTGGTGCAGAGCCGACGTTTTCACGGAGCTCACAGATTTCCTTTAGACGGCGCTTTAAGGTGTCATTGGCTTAATGGAGAACATATTTTTTTTGTATCCCTGTTCTGCCTCTTAGACAGTGAAGCAATCTTTGTTAAGCCAATAAATCATGCCTTAACACTAAAATCCTCCCAGATCAGGGTGCATTCCTGTATTCTGCTGCATGGGGCCCCAAGGGTTCGCCTCACACTCTAACACAACAGCCAGCAGCGACCAGTCAGACCTCGACGCTGCTCTGCACAGTTAAGGAGGACGTCTGTCTTCACATAACAGCATCTGTTTGACAAGTAAACCGGATGACCCTGCAGGTTTTCTAAGTTTTTATTTGGGCAATTGTGCCTTTAATCAGCAGTGGACGGCTGTGAGGTGACAGGAAACGAGGGGAGACGGAGAGGGGGAATAGCATGTAAGTGGGAACTGAGCAACAGTACGGGACGGAGTGTGGTATGCATGTTGATCACTGGGTCACCAGGATGTCCCAACCATGTGTTTAGCTTGAAGAATCTGCTGCTTGCCCCGGCAGTTAAAAGTTTCAGCTGCTCAGTTGTGAGGATTTACACGTTTTTCTGTCATAGTGATGATAAACTTCTTCATCTGTTTTATCTGTCCTGCAGTTTTTAGTCAGATTTTGTTTGAAAATTAACTTCAGATTGATGCCCTCTGTACATCACATCTGCTGCACTGCTTTTCTGTCTGCAACAATGTTTATCTGTGTGGTCACTGCCAATTAAACAAATGAATAAAAACCAAATATCTTTCAATGAGAACTTTTTAGGGAACATTGATGAGAAGTCCTCAGAGTTCCCATGTGTTTGAGGTGGATTATTGATATGATCAAAAGCTCCAGAACAGCCACTAAATGGACTTTGTGGTGAGATCGTTTTGTCAACTACTGTTTCCAAGGTCAGCAGAGAAGTTTTGAAGCGTTGGTGTACAAAACATGCAATTCAATGACACAGAGCTTTATGAAATTTTATCTGGAATTTTGATCTATTTTTCTGACATTGAATAGGCCAAACAAATACATGAATCACATGACCACCCAGAACTTCTACCTTGAACTGTAAAGCCCTGCTGACTTACACTTCCCTGAGGCTGACTCATGAAAGGTGATACCGCGGGCGCTCGAGCAGAGGGGATTTTAAGCACGAGTGTGGGTAATTTTCCAGTTCTGCTTCGTGAAACTTCGACAAACGCTGCAGTAGTTTGCAGGCATTAAGTCGGTCCTTTGTCATGTGTTGCTCGTGCAGCCAGAGTGAAAACATCTTGGTGAGGGGGCATTTTAAAGGTTATGAAGTGCTGAATTCCCCCTGTGGTTGAGTCTTTCCCCTCTCTGGTTAGTGAAACCTGCGTCAGCACACACAACACTGAAATTATCATGTTTGAAATGAGATTATATGGAGATGCTGGTTTTAATGGGACTCACACAAAAACACAGAACCCCCCCACACACACACACGCACACACACACACACACATATGACGTCACCTGGAAACCAGTGGTTTAATGTAGAGCTGCAACGATTAATCACCAACTATTTCCATAATTGATAAATTGGTGTGAGTTATGTGTTAAGAAAAAAAGTCTAAATTATCTGATTCCAGCTTCTTAAATGTGAATATCAACATAAAGTTAGTTACTTCACAAATAAAGATTTTTTTCCATATGAAACGTATGAAGAGCTTATGAAATATGACCCAACAGTAGCCTGTATACAAGTACAGCTGAAATGATTAGTTGATTAATAAATTAACCAATTGACAGAAAATTAATCAGCAACTATTTTTAAATTAAGTCATTTTAAAAAACATTTCATGGTTCCAGCCTCAAAAAATGTGAAGATTTGCTGTTTTTCCTTATTACTATTAGTTTAATTTGGTGTTTACAATTTTGATGTTTCAATTATCTTTATTGATACCCGTAGGGAAATTAATTAACTAATTTAACCCATCCTAAGTATTAAGAGCAGCCGGCAGCCACTGAGCAGCACCGGGGATCAGGTCCAGTTCTAAGGCAGTGACAGAAGAATTCACCTGACATCCACGTCTGATGTATCCAGTAATGAAAGTAATCACTAGCTGCAGTACAAAACACAATAGCTCAAAATGAGCTTCACCTGAACCAGCTACAGCAGTAAAATCCTGCTTTCACACGAATACATGAGTCATAATAAGTTTGGTATTAGTAAATGATCTGAAACTTGCTGCTCCACTGCTACAAACAGTCATGTGTGCTCTCATGAATCTCCTGACCTCTTTTGGTGACTTTGACCATTTGCAGGTCATAGTGTATGCCACACTTATATCACCAGGTGGCGCTGTTGTACCGTGGTTAAAAGGTTAAATAAGCCTGGTAATGATTAATTTTGCATTTGGCCCCCTTGTCCTCAATTTGTGCCACTTTGGGAGGCCAGTTGTATAAGAACTGAACGAAGAACGAAATTCAAAGTAGGGAAAGTCACAGCAGTTTTGAGTTCGATGTAAAACTGATTAATGGGCTCTTGTAATGACACACAAGGATCTTCTTGTGCACCATGGACCCAATTTACCTGAACTGCCATTTTAGTTTCAAGACCAACGTCAAATCTTCCACGTATATTGAGATCAAACATCTCCTGAAACTGATGTAAGTCGTGTGAAGTTCTTTTACAGTACACGTTAGATAGAACCCTTTGGAAAAGACACAAAATTTACTGATTTTGATGTCAGACAACCTTAAAACTACTTGAGAGGAAAAAAGGGAGACTGTGTTTAAGGCAACCAACGGTGTAATGTAATGTAAGTACATTTACTCAAGTACTGTAGTGCAATTTTTACTTGTATTCTACTTGAGCATTTTCCATTTTCCATATATTGTGATATATCAGTATTGATAAAGCTACCCAGCAGTTTTTAAAGTATTTACAATTAGCCCCAAATTTGCCAGCTATGCCGTTAAAGCAATGTGCACATTAATGAATCACTAATTGTAATCCAGTTATGCAATATGTATGATTCTGAAATGGGCCACTCTGCGTAACTTTATTGCGAGTAATTTAATTTAATTTAATTTTTATTTTTTTGTACTTTTAGAGTATTTTGATGCTGATACTTTTGTAATTTTACCTAAGTAGGACTTTGAATGCAGGACTTTTGCTTGTAACTGTATTTTTACACTGTAAAAATGCATGTTTACTGAAGTGAAATATTAGAGTACTTCTTTCACCATTGAAAGCAACAATGGTTAACAACATACAGTCTTTAAACAGGTCAGAGAAAATGAATGAATGTAGAGTAATAGATTACTTTACAAACATGAAGTATGTGGTTTTGTGCAGCTCTGAGTAAATGTCTTTACCTGTGGGAACATCAGCAGGCTAAAATGTTTAGAACCATAAAGAGACAATGATATTTATCAAGTGAATAAAGGCGAAAACTCCATTTCCCATGATCCTTTGTTCCGCTCCGCAGTGATGTGGGGTGTGGTGGTTGAATGACTCTGTGTGTGTGTGTGTGTGTGTGTGTGTGTGTGTGTGTGTGTGTGTGTGTTGCGTACAGGAGGGGAGCTCCGTCTCTCCGCACACACCGACAGAGCCGTGAATCCGCCTCGGAGCATCAGTGAGCGGGGGGCAGGAAGATGCGGGCAGTGGTCTGTAGCGGATCCACCGGGCGTACAGAATACGGACGACATGAGCGGGACATCTGAGAGCTGTGACTGTCGGCATTGTTGGATTTTTCTCCACCGAGTGAATCCGGACGTGTAGCGGCACTGCAATGGAGCGTCGATCCAACGCGTGAGAGCTGCTGACCGTCTGTCTATCTGAAAGCTAATTTTACAGACAATAAGGAAAGGAAATCAGCCACTCACACAGTGGCATTTCATTAAATGTGTTGTAGGAATCGGCGTTATTTGTCACTGTACCTATTTTCCTTTATGATATGATCAAGAAGCCATACTGAATTTGTTATTAATGGTTGAAAAATTCACATTCACACAGGAAGCTGATTAAAGGCATCTTAAAGGTTGCCAGACCATTTTGATTCAGATGATATAAATCGTCCGTTTGCTTGACTACAACAAGAAACAGAAAGCAGTCATGTCAAAAAATAAGGGCAGTGAGTCAGTGAAGGTGGTGGTTCGATGCCGTCCTTTGAACCAGAGAGAGGAGTCCAACGGGCCCGCAGGGGGCATCGTGCAGATGGACCTCCGGCTCGGGCAGGTGATCCTCAGAAACCCTCGTGCACCAGCCAGCGAGCCCCAGAAAACGTTCACCTTCGATGCAGTTTATGATGCGAACTCCAAACAGCGAGACCTGTACGATGAGAGTGTGAGACCGCTGATTGATTCGGTGCTCGCAGGGTTCAATGGCACCATATTTGCATACGGGCAGACTGGAACTGGGAAGACGTACACCATGCAGGGGGCGTGGATGGACCCAGAGAAACGGGGGGTGATCCCCAACGCGTTCGACCACATCTTCACACACATCTCCCGCTCGCAGTCTGATAAGCAGTACCTGGTGCGGGCATCCTACCTCGAGATCTATCTGGAAGAAGTTCGGGATCTCCTGGATCCCAAACATGGCAACGCCAGAGCCCTGGAGCTCCGGGAGAGTCCAGAGTCCGGGGTGTATGTGCGTGACCTCACATCGTGTGTCTGCAAGAGCATCAAGGAAATCGAGGAGGTGATGAACATGGGCAACCAGGCGAGGGCGGTTGGGGCGACAGACATGAACGAACACTCGTCCCGGTCCCATGCCCTGTTCCTGATCACGGTGGAGTGCAGCCAGCCTGGACCGGATGGGAGGAAACACATCCGGGTCGGCCGCCTCAACCTGGTGGATCTGGCTGGCAGCGAGCGCCAAGCCAAGACAGGTGTCCAGGGAGAGCGCCTGAAAGAGGCTGCCAAGATCAACCTCTCCTTGTCAGCGCTGGGGAATGTGATCTCTGCGCTGGCCGATGGGCGCAGCAGCCATGTGCCGTACCGGGACTCCAAGCTCACCCGGCTGTTGCAGGACTCATTGGGCGGGAATGCAAAGACTGTCATGGTCGCCACCTTAGGCCCGTCTTCCCAGCACTACGACGAGACCCTCACCACCCTCCGCTACGCCAACCGGGCCAAGAACATCCAGAACCAGCCCAGAGTCAACGAGGATCCCAAGGATGCTCTACTGCGCGAGTTCCAGAGGGAGATCGCTCGCCTCAGGGCCCAGCTCAACCACAGGAAGTGGAGGAGCAAACAGAAGAAGGAGCAGGTGGACGGCGAGGGCTGGGAGAGAGACGGGGATGAAGAGACGGAGGGCGAGGAGGAGGAGGAGGAGGTCGTGGAGAAGGAGGCGGAGGAGTACGTGAAGCTGGAGGAGCAGCGGTTGGAGATGGAGAAGGAGGCCATCAGAGGAGACCAATTCATGTTGGCCGAGGAGAAGCAGAGGCTCCTGGGAGAGAAGGAGAGGATGATGGGAGATCTGAGGAAGGAGCAAGAAGCCACCGAGCAGCTGACCGCCAAGTACAAGGTGAGAGTCATTCATTCATTCATTCATTCATTCACACATAGTCCCCACAATCCAGGAAGTCAGATTAAGGACATGTGGTCTGTGGGATTATCATGTGTGATAATCTGATGATCTGTTAGTAAGGGACATTGTGGACAATAACAGCTTCATATCTAATTACATCTGTGTGTGTGTGTGTGTGTGTGTGTGTGTGTGTGTGTGTGTGTGTTTCTGTGTGTGTGTGTCACAGAGATCACACATACAGTACTACATTATACACAAACTGTCCACCCCTGATGCATCATATCAGGTATTGATATCAGATATTGGTGAAAAATGAACTCTCTCTACATTAAAGCAGTTCTCCAGCAGTTGAGTAATGTCCTTCCCTGAGACATCCCAGCTTTTAAAGCAAGATGACCCTGATGACATTGTATAGTACAGCCATTTGTGCGATAACAGGGTTTCTAGCAAACACAGGGATAGTTTACGACACTATATATATAATTATTATAGCTGCATTTATAGGAAAAAGCTTATTTAATTCCCTTTTTACAGCGTTTTTGTTTTTACAATCTTATTCTCAGAATAACATGAGGCCACATTGTGATGATTATTGGGAATACAAACCAAACCCACTTGTTTCTTTAAGAAAATAATCCCACACTGTTAATTAGCTCTTATGATAATAAATCAAACATTTGGGCAGATAGACCTCATCAGGCATTAACTACGTCTTGTTGCTTTTTTATTAGAAGCAAAAGACGTATCCTGCATGATAATTCCAGTTCTTATTTACAACCTTGCTCGAATATTTGGAAATTATTTCTAGTGTTTCTACAGATTCTTTTTTTATTCTAGTTGTGTGATTATACTGTAGACATTTCACCTGCTTCAGTATCACTAATAATCACTTCCATTGTAACTCCACTACCAGCACCAGTGGTTCCAACTACTGGTGCCATGTGTGTGTTTGTGTCTGCTGCCCTTTCTCCACAGTCTCGTCGGGTGTCTCATATGTCCAGACAGGAACTGGTGACCAGTGTAGCTTAAAATGTCAGTTCTCTCTATGCCCTGTACACACACACCAACACACACAGGCACCAATCAAAGACTGAGTCGGAGCTGAATTAATTGCTTTGCATATCCAGTCAATAAGTCACCCATGCAGAATGACGCGTCTGCTGTCTGTGATTCTGTAGCTACAGCGGGGACCATCAAACATGAGACACTGCCGGGTCAGCTTACCGAGCCCGAGGCCCGAATGTGAGGAAATGAGAGGAGGAAAGAGATATTTTCAGTGTCTGTGTGGGAACAATAGAAGGGCGAGTTAAGGTTGTTGTATCCTCTTTTTTCTATTTGCTGATGTTCTGTGTATTTTTCCCTCAACCTCTACCAGCGTGCCTTTAACATCTCCTGGAGCAGAGGTTGACTCGCATGTGTTCAGCTGTGGGTAATATAGTGGAAGTGTAAAAACTGAGATTTTCCAGTTCAGAAAGGGTTACAGTTATATAGAACACAGCCTGCATTGTGGCTGCACTGCATTCTGGTCTATCGAAGCCGCTGTCAGTCGACAAATTGATCTGTTTGCCTCTTCTATAATGGATATCTTCCATGTGGGGCAAAATGTTTGAGAGCAAACAAAAAGAAATAATAATTCTTGTAATATTGATATTGACGCACAGTTTATCACAGTGTGGCAAATGTATGCAAAAACAACTTTTTAGGTAATATTAAATTACATGTGTAAAAGAAAACCTAATTTAGTTCATTTTTAAACACACTTTGGTTAAATTTATTAACTTGTTTGAAAATGATAACATCATATGACACGATCATATCACAAGGCGATAACACTAAAGTCAATAAACAGTAACATTGAATCATCACATGACCCTACTGCTGTGTATCAGTGCAAATGTGTGACTTCTGATGCACAGAGAGTAGCTGCACTCCGATTATCCCAGTATGACATTGAATTGTCATCATTTGGTCAGTTATCAGTGCAATAAATAAAGCAGTGCTGAAGTGTTTAAGGGGGTATGTGGTATATGAAGGATTCACATGGTGCAGGATGAGCCAAAATAACTGTCCATAGTTGTGTATTTGTGATTTATTTTATGTAATAAATGCACACTGCAGCATACATTCCGAAGAAAAGGTCAAAAATTCCTCAAATTGGCGAAAATATTTGTGCCAACCTGCAGTAAACTCATTTATAAGAGCAGTGTAAGCTCTCTCTAGTTTTTGCCTCATCTTTTTTAGGATGTGGCCCCTTTTCTTGCCCAGTGAAGGTCTGAGTTTTGGGAAAGTCCTGTGAGACAGAGTTAATGTATGCCCTGCTTTCATGTACGTTCCTGTGTGAGGCGTCTCATATTTCTTCCCCTCACGCTGTCCTCCAGAAGCAGCGCTAACACTGCTTAGTGCTAAACCGTGTGTGATCACACAGCACAGTTCAGAGGGTCTTTGCCGCTGTGTGTGTGTGTGTGTTTGATGCTGACAGGGTGGCTGCTGAGTGAGGTCAGTGCAGCGAATCAGCAAAAGCCCTCTGCGCCCCGAGGAGGAAGATGATTAACGGCGAGAAGTATTTCCTGCCTTTGATGCATCAGCGTGTTGGTATTGGCGCATAACTTGTCATGCACAGTTTGTCATGCAAGATGCAGTTTAATTAGTCTGCTCCAAGATGCAAACATTTAAAGTTTAAATATGGTGATTTAATGTATTTTTCTTATTGTCAACAAATATCATGGAAAAGACCCAAACTACGTGTTGTCTCTGTTGTCAGAGCCTGATATCTTATTCCTCTGTGTCATAGAGCTCCATTATTGTCCAAAAACTATGAAAAACACATCAGTGAACCATAACGTTACACATGTTCCTTCATGGTGGGGAACATGGTCACTGTAGTTTATGAGTCAATACCAGTACACCATCCTGCTGCTGTAAATCCTCACTGGAGGAACCAAATGTGTATAAATCCACCACTAAAAATAGTCCCTAACAAACTCACACTTTCCTCAAGTTTGAGTAACGTTTGCTAAAAACTACAGTGCCCAGAAGTTTTAGGTAATTTTAAAGTCTTTTTTTAATGTAAAACTATATATCTGTGACCGATTTTTAAAAATTGACATCACATCATTGGCCTTTGTTGATAGAACAGAATAAATACAAAAACTCTCCTCTTTAAAGTGAAGAAGCCAGATGTTCAGATCACAGGCCAATTTCATTCATTTATGTCTATATAGAGTCAATTCAGGTCAGTATTGTTTCTCCAGTTAAAAAAAGAAATCTCACCTACTACTCTCAGAAACAGTTGTAAAAAATGTGATTCTGTTTATTTTGGTTGTTTTTTGTATCTTCCAGCTTCTTAAACACTTTTAAGCAGACTCCATCAACACTACTCTTATTTAAAAACCTTATAATACTTAACCCAACATATAGATTAGAAATAGAGGATGTAAAGATGGTACAGTATATATGGCTCAAGTCTATATTCAAATTTTTCATCTTTTTAGCTCATAGAAATCCTGGAACAGCAAAATTTCCATGTTAATGAAATAATGTAAGAATTTATCAGTTTGCTTCATGATGATCAAAAGCAATAATTCATCATTAAAGTGCCTTTTTAGCTCCCATGACAGCACTGATGATCAATCAGCCAGTTCTAACAGACCCCAGCTCAGCTTTCCTCGGATTGGCTCAGACTGATATTAACCCACCAATCACAGAACATGACCCGCGGGTTCCATTTTTCTCCCTGCTCTGACGGCCAATGAGAGAGAGGTTGCTAGGCAGAGAGACACTGAGAGAAAGAGAGACTGGAAACGTGGTGAAAATGAGCCCAGAAATAAGCAATTATAGATAACATCAGATTGAAAGGCAATCGAGTCCCTTCTCCCTCTTCCTCTCTCCCTTCCTCCCTCAGAAACATCCACACAGACACACAAACAGCAAGTGTAAGTAGGTCAGGGAGCAGCCTTGTGAAAGTATGCCGGGTCAGCTGGTGTTTCTGCAGGGTGCTGTTGGCTAACTGGCCTTGAAGGTGCGGCGCTCCATCTGTGGATTGTGTTGTCATGTTGGTGCAACTGTTAGGTTAGCTGTTGTCTGCTCTGCTGGAAGCGCCACCAGCTCTCATTTACACGGGCAACTGTAATGATGGACGGACGACTGTTGGCGCTGGTGTGAGAAATCATCCTAATCACCTTCCTGTAGCAACAATAAACCAGACGTGCAAATTGCACACCATGAAAACAGATTAAGAGCTTAAGAATGCATTCAGATATTCAAATAAATATTCAGATATAACATTCAGTTAAGATATCACTGAGCATTTCCTGTTTAGGAATGATTTATCATGATGCTATCACACCAAACCTAGTATTTCTAGTGTGCATAGGAGACATCCCAGTAAGAGCGCCAGTTGCACTTGTGTTTCACAGGTAATAATCCTTGTTCAGTACATTTCAGCAGCATCACAGCATCGCTTTGCAGGTTATGAAACAGTCAGGTATCAGCACAGCCGCTGAGCAGAGCTTCATGCTGAGCAGCTGGTTCTCATAGGGAGGCTGCCTTCCGTCCCTCCAGTGGACTATTCTTAGATCCACTTTTCTGGGTCGCAACTGTAACATGTCCCTACTTCTTACTGTCTCTGCTCCACATCACATATCGCCTTCTGTCTGGCCAGTTTTTAGGCATCTGTAGGTCCTTTAAGAAGACTTCAAATGTCTTAAAGCTATCTGAACTTAAGACCTCCAGACATGCTTTTATTTTGTCACCTACATCGAGGTTTTATTCTGATAGATCACAACTGCTTCGTTCCATCTCACTTTCCTTTAGTTGATCTGTTTCTCCACCTTCTTAACTCAACCTGCCTTGTCTACTACTATTTGTTTAGTAGTGTTCTGCAATTCCTGAGAATGGCTTTTCACAACCTCTCAGAGAGACGGCACAGGAAATAGGTCCATTTCATCTTGAATTAAGAGTCTGACATTACTGTTTGAGAATATCACCACACACTTGGATCAAATTGAATTATAAGTCTTATTTATGGTAACAGGAAAATGATATCGGCACAGACGGCTCTCAAGAGTGTGAATGTAATAAACTGAGACTGAGAATAAAAAAACTCCTCCATGGCAAGCTGCCCAGATACAGACTGTGTGGGAAAACACTGAGCTATTTCTCTCTGGTTCTTTTGTATGAAGCCCAGCATAGATGTTGCATCGTCGGGCTGTAGAGCAAACAGAGGAGGGTAACTTGGCCTGGAGCAAGATGATAATTGAATCTTTCAAATGAAAAACTTGTAATTTTTTTCTTTTTTTCTTTTTTTTTTACTATGAATGCTTCTTCCAGTCTTTGCTGTCTTTCTTTATAAGAGGAAATGGACGTTGACTGTCCATTAATGTCTTTCCTACATCCTGCCAGCTGAAGTTGAGCCAATCAGAACGCACGGTCAACAACAATACCCACTGCCTCATGGGAAATATTGTCAGCGTAGCACAAAAGCTCAGAAGTACACGTAAATGCACACACTGCGCACACATTGTGCTTACATATCGGCTTTCCACAATATACCACAGACATTCATTTAAGCACAAATGTGTTTTACATAAACACGCACACACATACACACACGCACACTCACATGCTTCACGTTATGGATAGAATGACTGCTTCCTGTTTATATAGCTGCCTTCCTGTCTAATTAGAGGAAAAAGTCCGGACAGAGAGAGAGAGAGAGTGTGTGTGTGTGTGATTTCACACGTGTTTGTCTGTATAGGCTAACGAACAGAAAGCGCTCATCGCTGCTCTCCATCTTTCAGCATGGAAGCCTGCATCACTGAAATATTGATGAATCAACTCTGTGTGTGTTCATGCGCGCGCGTGTGTGTGTGTGTGTGTATTCATGATCTGAGCATCCAATCGTGGGCTCAGTGGAGAAAGCAGAGCCACTTCTTTAACAATACACACTCTTCTGTCTCTCATAGAGGGAGAAACAAACACACACAGACAGAATAATATCTATGTAAACATAAAATATTAAATATGTTGATCTTCAAAGGAAGGCAAAGTGAAAATGTCAATTTTGGACGAATGATGTAATATTTTGTTAATGTAACCACTGCAGCCTCATAAAATATACAAAACAATTATGTAAATGTTTGAATAATTAATATGGCCATTTTTTTCCAAGCTGTGTTAAGACTTCTGAGGACAAAATAAGTTAAAATGAACCTTCTTGTTTTAAAAGAGGACAACAGCTGTTAGCATGTTGCTAAGTTTTTTTCAGTCCACAAATTCTTCTTCCTAGTCAAAACCTGCCACCTACACTACCCACAATGCAACTCGACTGTTGACAGGAGGCTTCGGTGTGTTATGCTAGCAGCAGCTAATGTAGCCACTAGCTGCTAGCCTGGGCTACACAGGTCTGGTAAACTAATTTTTTGCTTTTGCTATGGGTTGTAATGTGTCTAATGTGTCAGTGAAGACCCCAGGAAGACCAGTGACCAGCCTGTGGAAGCTAATGAGGTTCCTACAAAGAATAACAAATTTTAAGATGCCCACTGATGATTACCGGCAAAATGTCTCTATGCTTTATTTACTTGTTTGTTTATCACATTAAAAAAACTAGACATCTGTGCATCTGATGGAGAGCAACGAGCAAATCAGATGTCTTACAGACTTTCATTGCCATCACAGCGTAGCTAATCTGACACGTTAACTCAGAGCTCAGTAGACTGTGTGTGGGTGCGTCCCCCAAATTAAACTGTGTAATACAGCCCCCTTTAGACCACATATCATCTTTTTTGACCTGGTCAGCAGGTTGTCAGTTCATGCCTTCTGAAACTGTCATATTCACTTCAGTTTAGGCAACAAAAACTATCATAGACCGTTTATAGGAAACAGAAATTGATTGGCGGTCTCTCATATCACAATGTGACATTTTCTTGATCCATTCAACCACCTGGACCTCCTCTGTTTGTGGACTTTGCAGCTCCGTAACAACATCTCACTATTTCCTCCTGACCGATGCTGCCGTTTTTCTTGTGGGTAGAGACTCAAGCTTCAACAAATGTGGCCTCTAAACCGAATCTGTGCGTTGTGACCAGCTCGCTGAAGGATAAAATCTGCCTCTTGAACCTGATGAATGAGAATAAAAGAGGAAAATGCAGTTTACCCTTTGAGAAAAATAGTACTCTGATGTGCACATTGCTTTGACATATGAGCTAATTTGAATAAACAACGAAATAAGTCATTTTACAAAGGCAGGATGAAAGGATGCTTTTCAGGTTAATCTGGGGTTTCCTGTCTTACACTGGGATCTGCTGGTTCCCTGTCACACACCGGATCTCCCTTGTGTGTTTGTCAAATGCAGGAGATGACTGACAGTGAGTGAATGGTAATAAGATTTTAGGCTTTAAGTTGTGGCTCCTTAAGTGGTTTTTGCATCGACCAGGACTGATGTGAACCAGATTCTCAGAGATGGTCTGACCTTTGTCCCTCTGTTTTTTTCCTACTTGTCTTTCATGCTCAGTGTCTCTTGTCTTTCGACTTCTCCTCCGCTTCTTCTTCTGTCTCTTCCCAGCAAGCTCTCCGTCTCTCCGCTGCACGCGCGAGAGCCGTTGTCGTCACGTTGTATTTATAACCCGGTCGCTCCCAGCAGGCCCCAGCCTCGCTGTGATTGGCTGGCTGATGCGGATGAGCCAACTGAATATGCAACGCATCCCATCCTCTTCACTTTCCCATCAGGAAATCAAATCAGTCACAGCCAAAAGAATTTTTAGCAGCACTTATGGGCAGATTATACATGTGCACAGAAATATGCAGGCTGGCACACACATGCACTCACACGCTCCAGGAAAAGTGTGATGCTTCAGTGTTTTCTTCTGCTGTTTTAATCCATCCTGCAGACTCAGAAACTACAAAATTATGGATCATCTGACTTTGTCGGATACTATACTAATATCCAGGCATTATTATAGAAACAAGTAAGATTGTGAGGGTTTAAGTACACCGCTGTGATCAAAAGGGTGCAATGGATATATGAGACCCCCCTCAAACTGCACAGGAAACAGCTACCGATCTGGAAGAATTTCAGACTCTAAAATCAATCGGTGCGACCAGTTGGAGTTAAAATGGACCTTAATATGTGCCCATTTTAAAGGTTCTCCTTCTAGATTTATCCACAGCGCCCTCTACAGTGTTGGAAAGCAATGGCAACTCCTGCATGACAACGGCGCAAGCATGAACACAATAATTGTTGCAGATAGCGCACACATCCACAGAAAAGACGTATCATCCTCAGAGTTTTTTTTATTTTTGTTTGTTTTGTTCTGATTAATTTGCATTGAATGTCTTATTTTTGATTGAGTTTATTGAGTTGTGTATGGTGAACGCTGGAATAGTCATGTTCAACACGAGTTTATAACAAAAAATGAAGAAAAGGGGCAAGATTTGATAAGTTTATACTTCTTTCTACGCCTGTTTGGACATTAATTATTTATTTATGTTTATTACAAGTTTAATTAATTTTATTGGTTACTTTTGTTTTGTGTTTCTTTCTTATATTTATTTAGCACACACACCTTGTAAGATATAAGATCTACTTTATCGATCAAGCAAACAGAGAGGCAGCCAGGACAGTCCTGCCAAGCAATGAGATGTAGATACAGGAAGGTTTATAATGGCATGTTGAACAAACTGAAGCTTGACTGTGACCTTTAGAAAACATTAGACATCCTGACTGCATCTGTGTGCGTGTGTGTGTGTGTGTGTGCGTGTGTGTGTGTGTATGTGTGTGTGTGTATGAGTGTGTGTGTGTGTGAGAGAGAGAGAGAGAGACTGAAATCTCAGTCTGCAGGGATGCCTGGAAACAGAATAATGAGTCGAATGACAAGCGAGTCGTCACTCATGTGATTGAAGGTCATTTGGACTCCTCACTGAGTCATCCTGCTCCTCCTCCTCCTCCTCTCATGTCTTCTTTTCTTCTTCACCTCTGGTAAATCAGCTCAGATGTGAAAGAGCTTGACCTGAACACTAAGAAGCACTTGGAAGTCTGCCATGGGAACCCATGACACCATGACTGCAGTAAATTTCAGGAGAAGTTCATTTCTCTCTAGACAGAGATGAGATAAAAAGTGCAGCTTACAAAACAGCCTCACCACATGATACTGTTAGTCGCTGTTCTGCAGCTTTCGATCATATTACATGGTCTTCCTCAGCAGAGGGGCTTTGCCCAGTGGTTATGGAAATATAAATGTTAGAGTTTCCATTGTTCTGAACACTTGAAGGACTTCTCCTCTTTGCTGGCTTCAAACAGTCTTTGGAAACAGCAGGTGGTAAAAACAATCTTGCCACAAGCTTCAGCCGTCCACTGTACAGTGATGCTAAAAGTTAAAGATTGATTGAATGGTGGGATGATGGAAAAGGGGTTAAAAAGGCATTTTTTCATTTAATCTCCACTATAAAAGTGACTATGTCTGTGTCACAATTGATGTTCTTGTAAAGGTGAGGCGAGTTAAAAGAACAGGTTTTATGAACTTGCTTCAACGGGCATATATTCTTCAGATAGATTTCGTGGTAATGTGGCATCAACCTCCCGCAGCATAGAGCACCATATGATTTTCACAAGGAATGATAGTTAACAATGCTAGCAAAGTGTTTGTTTCCGTATAACACGTTCGGGAAAAAGGACTCTTAATGCTAGCAAGCATAAAAACAGGCTATCCAGAGGACATGCAATTTAATTGGATGCTGCTGCATTTGTGAACTGATGTACTTGGGGGTTTTGACACAGTTTCATGAACCCAGTGAGACTCACTTTGGATCGTGATGTAGTGTTGTGTTTTTTCTGAAGTTAAAACATGAATATGTATTTTCCTCGCTAGAGAAATGCATGATGTGTGTTGCAAGAGGCTGCTGGAGAAAAACTGTATCAGTGAGTTAAATATAAAGTGTCAAGTTGTCCATTGAAGTCCTTTCATTGCCTGCGTTACAAAAGCCTGAATGTACAGCATTTTCATCCATCTAACAAGCCTTCACGAGACATGTGTGCATGAGAGAGAAAATACCCCCTGACATGAATCGGCCCTTTAATGAAGCTGAAAGAATATGACAAAACACAAAGGGCAGCAACCCAGGCGATCACACACACACACACACACACACACACACACACACACACACACACACAGAACACAAAGACAGCTCAAAACAAAGAAGCTTTCTGTACAAACCTGCAGCAGACGCATCCTCTCTGAAGGACTCCACTGTACTCTCTGCATGAGTTTGAGTGTGTGTTTTTGTGTATGTATTAAAGAATGTATAGGCTGCACACAGTTGACACACACACTGTCTTTTTGTATAAAGTCCTGGGACTGGAATGTGGCCAACACACAATGGCCGTGGCCCCTGCTTGCCCTTTTGGGCCCATTTGTTCTTTCTTTTCCCCTCCGGATTTTTACACTTTCTTCGTCTCCTTTTCTCTTCCTATCCTGTTTCTTGTCTGTCTCTGTCTTCCTGCTTCTCTGTGTTCATTTTATATTTCTGCCCTCAGGACAGAGTACATGTGTGTGATTGTGTGTGTGTGTGTGTGTGTGTGCGTGTGCATGTGTGTTTGATTCACCTTCAACACAGATTGCATCACTGTGGCCCCAGGCCTTTAATCTCCACGGTAACCAAAGACGCTGTGACCAGAGGCATGAAATGATAATGATTCTTCATCAGAGCGAACACACATATTTAAAAAGAGACTATGCGGCTTAGAATTTCCTTTTGAAAGCTAGAAATGATAACTAGAAAGCACTCAGAGCAAACCTCCGAACGGCTAAATAATACTTCATAGAACTACTGTTCTAATCATAAAAACTGTGTAGATATTATTAATATGAATACAAGATGCTAAAAAACAAGAGTGAGAGTCTTCAACCATGCTAGCAGTAAGATGCTAACCTCAGTTTGCTAACATGTTTACACTGACAATGGCAGCATGCTGATGTAATGTTTAGCAACCATGTTCAACATCTACCTTGTTAGCATGCTAAAGTGCAATGTTTATCGACCAGTTCAACATTGTAGTTTAGCGTATTAGCATACTAAACTGTAATGTTAATCTACCAGTTCAATATTGTAGTTTAGCGTGTTAGCATGCTGAACTGTCATGATTACCTACCATGTTCAACATTGTAGTGTGGCGTGTTAGCATACTAAACTGTGATGTTTATCTAACAGGTCAACATTGTAGTTTAGAGTGCTATTCTAGCATGCTAAACTGTAATGTTTATGTACCATGTTCAACATCTTAGTTTAGTGTGTTAGCATGCTAAACTGTCATGTTTGTCCACCATGTTCAATATTGTAGTTTAGCATGCTAGCATGCTAAACTGTAATGTTTATCTACCATGTTCAACATTGTAGTTTAGCGTGTTAGCATGCTAAACTGTCGTGTTTATCTACCATGTTGAACTTCTTAGTTTAGGATGTTAGCATGCTAAACTGTCATGTTTACCTACCATGTTCAACATCGTAGTTTAGCGTGTTAGCATACTAAATTGTCATGTTTATTTATCATGTTCAACTTCTTAGTTTAGTGTGTTAGCATGCTAAACTGTAATGTTTACCTACCATGTTCAACATCTTAGTTTAGCATGTTAGCATACCAAACTGTCATGTTTATCTACCATGTTCAACATCATAGTTTAGCGCGTTAGCATAATAAACTGTTATCTACCATGTTTAACATTGTAGTTAAGTGTCATTTTGCTCTGGTCCACTACTGACTGTGATTCATGTCAGAAGTCTGAAGCACGACAGGGTTTTAGCCGAGCTCAGCTTGTTGTGGCTTGGTGTCATCATGGGGAGGTTAAGCTGCCCGCTTCCAGCTCCGTCTGCCTCATCAGCACAACGTCTGCACTGACTGCAGCTCCAACACTCACAAAGACTTAACTGTTAGAGGTCCAGATGAACGTAGTTTAACCTCCAGAAACTCAATCCTTGTCCTTGAGGCATACGTTTGGACACATTTTCTCCATGATTGTAGCTACAGTACATTTTTTACTGTCAGTTAAAACTTTCATTAATTGCGTTACATTATCATGTCAAATTAAAACTTTATTCTCAACATATTACAACTTAATCTTCTTTCTTTCAATGGAATTGTTACTTTTTTGGTAATATTATACTTTTTTCCTCAAAAGTATGAGTTTTTCTGGTGATTGACAGTTATGCTGTAATACATTTGATAACACCAGAGATGTTTGGATCCTTAATTCCTTTAGACACTGATTTTTATTTTATAGCATCTACAACTTACATAAAGTATGAAGTGTAAATAAACTTGATGTATAGATTTGTGAAAGGGACTGACACTGAGAAACTGTGTCGCTTGACTCTGCAGCAGGACGTGAGGCTTCTTTACAGACACTGCAGCTGCATCAAGGACACAATACAGATTCTTCATTATAAACATCAATATCTTCTTTTGTTTTACTCAGGCGATGGAGAGCAAGCTGCTGGTTGGTGGAAAGAACATCATAGATCACACCAATGAGCAGCAGAAGATGCTGGAGATGAAAAGGCAGGAGATTGCTGACCAGGTAAACCTGTGTGTGTGTGTGTGTGTGTGTGTGTGTGTGTGTTTATAGAAGTAAGGCACAGAATTCATGTTTCCTACATCACAGTAAACTGCATTTTACTGTTAGATTACACTCTTGGAAGATAATAGCTGAAGCATGAATGAATGAGGGGGTTTGTATGTTTTTGTAGTTTTTTAATATTGAGTGTGATATCGGGTATGAATGTTTTAATATATTTTAGCACATTTGTTCCCAACATAATACAGCTGCACAATGCATGCTTTGGCTACAGTGAGCCTTGACATTTCAACCGATGCTTTCAGTCACGTAGCGAGAGGGAGATTCAGCAGCAGATGTTGGCCCAGGACGAGGAGACGCTGGAGCTGAGAGAGACTTTCACTTCTCTGCAGCAGGAGGTGGAGGCCAAGACCAAGAAACTCAAGAAGGTAAATGATGCACAGATACTGCGTCTGCATAGAAAATTCATTCTGAATCATGCAAACACACGCTGCACAAGCAGGAGGCCTGCTGGTTTGTACATACACACACACGTTTATTAACAGAAGGATAAAAACATGTGTTTTTACATGTACACACATATTCAGATTCCTTTTTTGTTCCTAATGTCAGTATATTCCTCTTTACCCCTGTTACCCCTGACCCCTGACCTGGACCCCCCGCCTCGGACACATGCTCCATAAATCTCAGTACCTCAAGGTTTGTCCTGCCGTCCCCTCTCCCTCCCTCCATCACTCTCTATCACTTTCCACGCTAACCTTCTCAGTCTGTTTTCCCTTCCTTGTCAAACTGCTCAGGAGCTCCCAGTCCCAGCAACTCACTCCTGAATCCCTCAGTGCAAACCCTGAAACACACTCCAGACATTTCCAGCCCCTCCCTGCTCGTCTCGCTTCCCAATCCACTGCACGGCCGGCAGGACTAACCCCAGGCAACCCACTGTGTGAGCGTGGATGACAATGTGATTAATGGTCCGGTGTTGATCTTTGCTCTGCTGAAGCGCTAACGCAGCACGCGTGCCATCCACCCTTCTCTCACTGCATGGTGTCGTCTCTCTGGGGAAAAAAAGGAGGATAACGATTGGATGTTTTTACCGTCTCAGTCTGTGGAGCTTTTTGACTTTTAGGGTTTAGGTGGTCAACAAGCTTGTTGAGCTCGTTGCTGCGGAATGTTTTGTAGTTGATAGCTGATAAATGGGAGCATTTGTTAAGCCAGATGTACAGTGTAGTTGTGCGTTAAGGGGTTAATGTGTAGGAGCGTGTATCCTATCTTCAAAAATGTAACTGCCATGAACAGTGATTGGCCAGCTTGGACTGATTTAGTTTTCTCCCACAAGTTTCCAGCGCTGGAGGAGATTGTTGGTATGGAAACGACTTTAAAGGCCCCCTGTGCAGTTAGTAGTATTGCTATGTAGCAATGTGACCGCAGGCGGCGGTCATGCATCAGCAAAGGCAGAGAAGACGAAGACCGCAAGCGAGAAAACACGGATAGAAACAGCGATGGTTTCGTTTTTGTTTTAGGGGGAAGGAAATACATCAACACGATCGATAGGCCTCAAGGATGCACACAATGCAAAACACTGAACACAAACAGACATGTTTGTTTGTTTACAGGAAAACTCCACAGGGCGCCGTTTAAACCTTTGATGGAAAAGCGCAGTAATCTTCTCCTTTTCAGTAACATTCATCTAGCAAAGCCATTGCTGCACCAGAAATAGTCCCCTATTCAGTCATAAACTTTACCCTTTTTAAGGATGTAAACACAGTTATTGTTGGGAATATAAAACCCTGATTCCAAAAATATGAGCGCTGTGGTAAACATAAATAAAACAGAATGTGAGCATTTGCTGATCCTTTTTGACATTAACTCAATTGAAAACAGTACAACAACAATATATTTAATGTCTGACCTCATCAGATTCATTGATTTTTGTAAATATCTGCTTATTCTCAATTTGATGCAGCAACATGCTTCAAACAAGTTGGGACAGGAGCAACAAAAGACTGTGAAAGTTGAGGAACGCTCCAAAAACACCTGTTTGGATCATTCCACAGGTAAACAGGTTGATTGGCAACAGGTGATAGCATCATGATTGGGTGTGAAAGGAGCATCCTGGAAAGGCTCAGTCGCTTACAAGCAAGGATGGAGCGAGGTTCACCACTTTGTGAACACATGATTGCACGAGCTCAGGAACACTCTGTAAAGCTGTTGTCAGTCAACACAGGTCGTTTGAAAATGATTGAATTCTGCAGTTCTTTAAACTTTTTGGAATTGGGGTTGTAATGAAACCACAATATGGGCTGATGTACGATACATGAACTATACATGAAAAGCTATGCTGTAGCGTCCTGTCGTGGGACTGTACGTAGCACTTTGCGTCAGTATAAATCAAGCTTCAGTTGCATAAACCCTTTATTTAGACGACTACAGGAGTCACGTTGTCATAGGCAGTGCCTGGAGAACAGCAACTGCATTGATGTTTTCAGCTGAAAGTTAACTCTGAATTAAGAAGTCTGAACAGGAGGAAAGAGTCAACCAAGACACCTTTAATCCATCAGAGAAATACCCTTGAGTGATCGCATCCTGCCCTTGTGCATTTGATTTTTTTTTACCTTATTTTGAAATGCTGTGTTTGTGTATTAAAGTACACACAGTGTACATGTAATTCCCTTTAAAACATCCAATTGTGACTTCAAGCAGTTTTTAACAATAAACCCAATTTTGAGCATTTTTTATGTCAAAGAATATGGCAGCACATCGCAGAGGTTACTGTGAACTGCAGTGTCCTCTCTCAGGCTAACTACACCAGGGCTAAAGTCAGGATTAGCCTACTTGTTCAAAGCCCGTTCAGTCAAAGAACGAACAGTGTGAAGGCTCAGGAGCACAGGAGGAAAGAGGAGGAATGAGCTGGAGAGGGGTGCTGATGCTGCCGTGCTCCTATTGGCTGCCCAGTTCTCCAGACGCCAGTGGCTCCAGTCTTGTTGCTATGGGCAACCAAGCTGCAGCGAGACGGAGACCAGTTCATGAGCGACATCTCTCCTCCTCACCCCCTCTGTTTGTCTCTCTCTCTCTCTCTCCCCCTCCTCGTAGCTCTATGCCAAACTCCAGTGCATCAAAGCGGAGATCCAGGACGTGAACGACGAGCACGTGAGGAGCCGACAGGAACTGGAACAAACTCAGAACGAGCTCACCAGAGAGCTCAAGTTCAAGTGAGTCAAACAAACATCCAGAAGAGTCAGCAGAGTCAGCAAACATGCCTGGATGGTTCAGCAAGCACATCAGATACGTACAGGCTTCATAGGAGCTTCATTAGTCCAAACTTCATTCTTCAGATAATGAAGGAAATCAAGCGGGAACTTGGCTGGCAAATACAAAACTTCAATATGAAGTCCTGTAAGCATTTTATACATATAGTAGTAAAAGTACTTAAATGAACCAACTAGAATTTTATTCAAGTAACATGATTGCAAACATGAGCTTAATATTTGTTTTCACATTTTTCTCATTAGTTTCTCTGGCACAACTTGCCGATTTTGACTTTTTGGACTGAAAAGTCACAAACAAACGTGAGACAAAGATATGCTTCTTTCATATTTTGAAATCAGGATCTGATTTCCAAAAATTGCTTGTGTCTGTGCATCTAAAGACAATCTGGATACAATGTGGGTTTACCAAAAACAGATCTGGACTGGCAGTGTGAGCAAGGCCTTCGACTTGTCATAGCAGGACAAGCGCAGGTGGAACAATCATCATTAACAATGGCTCCAGTCCAGCAAGTGTTGCATTGTTATCCAGCAATTAACATTATTCCATACACCTGTCTGACAAGTCAAAATGAGTCTTCTACAAGTGTTTCCATCATGTACTGCAGAAAAAATAGGCTTAAAAAAAGAAGCACTACAGGAGGCTGTTAAGACGCAAAACAGGATCAATTTATTTTATGTCCAAACAGCGACAACAATGTGAGAATTCAGACCGTGTGTCACTCTACAGACTTCAGCATAAACCCTTCTGAGCTGTTTGTTCCTGATATGTCCTCAAACTGAACCTTTGCGTTGCTGTTTTTTTTGTGCATGCAGGTATCTGATCATCGAGAACTTCATTCCTCCAGAGGAGAAGAATAAGATCATGAACCGACTGACCTTTGACCCCGAGGAGGATCAGTGGAAGTTCCAGCCTCTCGTTCCTGCTGAAAGGTCAGCGTGGGTTTAAGATGACGGGATGTTCGCATTCGGGCCGTCAGGTGGAAATAATGGACTGGAAATGTGTTAGATTTGAGTCGGGGTTCATGATCTTTTGACCCTCCTGCTCTCTGTGTCACTCGCTCTTCTTCTCTTGTCTCTTTCCTGTCATCCTCCACCGTTATTAAAGCAGAAAAAGAGACTTAAAGGAGAACGCATCTTGTCTGGAGCTTCATGAAGCTGCATCCTGGCATTTTTAACATTGATCTCTAATTGATTTTTTTCTTTTTGTTCCTCATTGATCCTCCTCTCTCCCTCTGTTCAGTAAATCCTCGCAGATGAAGAAAAGGCCGACATCTGCAGTTGGATACAAACGGCCAATCAGCCAGTACGCCAGGGTTGCCATAGCGATGGGAGCTCATTCTAGATACAGGGTAAGTGAGTGTGTGTGTGTGTGTATGGCATTGCAAGAGGATGTCTGTTGAATGGGAAGTTGAGAAGAAACCACTTTAAAGGCTAAACATCTTCAACCAGAGTTTACTTAAAGGAATACTCCACCAAAAATTGATCTTTTGAGCATCAACAAAAACCCCCACAGGTTTGAAAGGCCACAAACTCATAAAACCACCTACCGAGCCCACAGGGAGGGACTTTTTAATTCTCACAACATAGATAGCATTTCCTCAACCTGCGTTTTTTAAGTCCAGTATTCACTCTCTTGTAGCTCAGTTTTGGGCTCCACCTATCTACCTTCTAGCTTTTAAGAACTTTTTGCTGAAAATATGATGTTTCAGAGTGCAGACGGATGCAGACACAGTGGGTAAGGTGATGCTAGGAAGGTTTGTTGAAGGATAGCAGGGTTTTAGGGGAGTGGAGAGGTGGGTGGATGATGGCGTGAGCGTTAGCAGGCGGGCAGGAAGACGAGGGAGAAAAGGAATGGCAGTAAAAAGAAATTAGCTGCAGACTGGGGCGATAATTCACTCTGGGGTTGCCACCACGAGCGTGCCCTTTCACCTTATACATTTATTTGACCCGCTGTTAAAATACAAATGTTAATTAGAGCGGCTTTAAATTCAACGAAAATTTCAACCACATGCTCAGATCATAGTAGTTTCCACATATGGGCTGAGAGTATGTCACCGTTAACGTTTCTGCACATTGTGATGACGAGAACAGGGAACGCCAACAAAAGTGGGACTAAAACCTTTTGTTTTACTTTGCAAAACCTAACGCAGCTAAACATCTGTGTGTATATGTGTGTGTGTGTGCAGGCTGAGAACATCATGTTCCTGGAGCTCGACATGACTCCTCCAAACACCGCCTCACTGGACCGCTCAGCGGAGGCGGAGCCGAACCAAAGTCACTCTCTGGACAACTCGCCCACCAAGGACAGAGGCGTCCGCAAGTCTCGATCCTGGTGAGCCTGAAACAAGAGCCTGACCGGTGCATCAACAGGCTGATATCATCTTCTAGTACTGTACTGTACTTCTAGTACAAACAATTAGTTTGCTGCATTTGTGTCCTTTAATCTTCTTTACTCAGAATTTGTCATCATCTTTGTCACAGAAGTAAAATTTATGGTCCAACTGTGAACTATCCTCCTCCAGTACATCTTCACTGCATCTTCATCACCACATTTGAGAGCTCTTCGCCAGAAAGTGTTACGTATAGGCCCATATTAGCCAATCCTGTTATATGTCATCTAATAAGTAAAATAATGTCAGAGTCAGTACACATCTTGATTATTTAAGAATGAAATTTAAGGCATTAAGAATGTTTGTTTATGTCACATTTATATTATCTCTCGGTGTCAGTGTACCATTTTGCTTGCAGTGTTGATCTACAAATAAGAGTTTGTTTCGTAAACCTGCGTTTGCTGGCCTCTGTCTGACAAGTCTAAATGGTTTAGAGTCAGTGCATCTCCAAATGGGATTATTCAGGATTAGCCACACCCTCGCTAGGCGGTCCTAATCTGGTGGTTTATCTCTCATTTGCTCATCAGTCTGTCATCTCAGTGTTGCCCGATAATCTTATTAACCTGTGTCTAAGATGCATGTAAAGGCAGAGATTACACATCATCCATATTTTAGTTTTAATCTCTGATTTTTTTTTTTTTTTGCAGGTGTCAGACCCCTAAATCCATGGCTTCCTCTTCTTCTAATGTTTCCTTGGCAGCGTGTCACACCGCTACGCCCATGGCAGCACAGTAAAGCTTTAGTGAAGAGGGGGTTTTTTTTATTATTGTTATTTATTTTATTCCTACGCTTCCTCTTCTGCTTTTCCTCTTCCTGTTTTTGGCCAGTGACCCTGGAGAAAGACTTTTCAGTGAGGCCTACAAGCTGGGACACAAACACACCACCTGTGCTGAATCCTGAGAGGTGATTGGCTACATACAGGAGTGTTTAACAAGGAAGTGATCTCCTGGCAGGAAACTAAGTGAACCTCAGAAATACCAGTTCCTCCTGTTCTACGGATGTAAAGACCCAATAGAACCCCTCTTCTTCCTTGCATGTTTGAGACCATGAGCCTCGGATCATCCTCTTAAACAACTGGCTGCAGTGCTGTACTGCCCAGGTGTGTGTGTGTGTGTGTGTGTGTGTGTGGTATCTGTATATACAGGGCTGTATGATTGCCTGTTTGTGTTTCTAATTGCTAACAATACAGATCTGAAAGCTCACAAACTGCTTGAATCGCCTGTAAGATATCAGTGTAAATATTTCATCTCTCTGGGGTTTTTCGGGGGCAGGTTTGGTCTGTTTTCTGTGTAAAAGAGGAGACAGTTGGCTCGGAAGTGAATTCATAGAGACGAGAGTTTGTGTCTTTGTTGGCTGTTGGACTTGAGCACAGTAGAAAATAATGATGTAAGTTATGTTGTCGGTCAGACGAGGTATGCTGAAACCTGAATGATGACCTTTATCGTACGTGTTGTCTCGCATTGTTTCTCCACAGTGTCGTAATTTAAAAACAATGCCTTAAAGTAATCTGAAAGCAGTAGAAACAGTGAGGCATGCCACCAAAATAACTTAACCGGGATTTTTATTCATATCACAGCAATGAGAAACACACACATACATCAAATATTGTTGTGGTGAAATATTGAATTTATTAGATCAGTGTCCAAGGTTTGTTAAACAATTGTAACCATGTTAACGACAATGCAGTATTGATTGTGAAAGTTCTCTATTGGCCATTGAACCAACTCTAGCTCCACTTATTAGCTTTTTTTTTTTTTAAGTCAATCCAATCCAATAAGGAAGAGCATAATATAAAAGCTCAGGAAAAGTTAATTAGTGGACCTTGAGCTAGTGTTGCTAATTCAGCAAACCTAATTTACCAGCTAACACACAGATGGAAAAAACTCAATGATTTACTGATCTGAAGACTTAAAAAAAACTTCATTATGGTTTAAACACAGCCAGCTGTTTTATTGTCACCTGTCAGGACACTTCGTCATACGTTTTCCACTCGAACAGGAAGTTCTCTTTGTGGCCTCAGATTGAGATTCAGCATTGTGAAAGTGCTCACAGAGGACCAGACCCTGGTGTCTGGTCTCAGATTGGGAAGCAGCTGAACAGCAGATAAACAATCAAGAAACACCTCTTCACACAAAACACGGTGGGCCTATAGTAAAGCAGGTGTTGAATATACTGCAGGTCTGTGTGCGGCAACATGCACATGTGTTGACTGCTGAAGTTGAAGTTCACCTCACTGGCTTGTTAAGTCTGCAGTCAGGTGTGTGCAGTTTAGTGTCACTGGGTTCTTTACTTGCCTGAGGTGAAGAGGAGCAGACAGCGGTGGTCAGGCTGACTAATTATCACTGTATTATTGATGTCAGAGATCCAGTTGCGGCTGAGCCCCCTGCCAGGTGTAAGACAGCACAGAGCAGCCCTTTACCACCGATGTGGTGGGTTTTTTAACCAGTTTTTACAATACTTGACACATGACATTGTCCTCCATTGTGTGCATAATATATCATGATCTGAACATGAAACTGATAACCCTGATAGTCACTGAAATTCACAGAGTCATGGATCATTTTAATGGTATTCAACAGTTATGGCAACTTGCCCATTCTAGTATTGCAAATAGTGTTTTTATTATGGAAGAGTCTGATAATTATTTTAATCCATTAAGTCATCATTTTTATCTAGAAAATATTAAAGAATTGTAAAAAATGTCAATCACATGTTCCTAGAGCCAAAGGTTGCATCATAAGATTGCTGATAGTCTGGATGAATACTCAATTCTGATTGGTTGCAGGGTGTCCATTAATTCCTAATAATGGACAGCGGTTCTACCTATATGTTCACCATTCTAAATTAATGTGCAGCCTTTATCTAAGATAAGTTACCATAGCAACAAGGGCACAATCAAAGCCAATGGACAATTTATTTACAACACATTAATAAGACGACATCTAATTATAACAATGAGTGATTTCAACATTTCTTTGATCCTGTTCAGAGAATAAAATGACTCTGATGAGCAGGATACAGCTGAAGAATGAGAAATTGAAATTCAATAACAATAACTTACAATCTGCAGGAAGTACACTGCCCCTCTGAACTTACTGATATGTTCTTGCCTCCCCGTCGTCCATTAATTATTATTAATTGGCCATTATCCTTTATATCAAACACAGAAAAGCAGCAAATCCTCATAATCGAGAAGCCGGAGCCAGAAACTGTTGAAACACTGTGTGTGCTACAAACTACAGTCAGATGCTGTTTTCAGTGAATTTTTCAGTGTTAACCTACTTCCTCCACTGTCTCAACCACTTACAGATGCACACTGAGGGTTTTATGTGTTTAGTCATCAGTATCTGGGTACATAATTGACCCAGTTTGTTATAAAAAAAAATGTGACTTTAAATGCTCCGAGGCTTCATGAAGATGTTCATGTCTGTGCTTTTTGATGGAGGTTAAGAAACATGCAACTATACCTTTAATGAAGTCAAAGACTCACCACCAATGAAAGTGTACTACTGTAAGTTGAGTATCTGTCAATGCAGATGTTGCCACATTCTTTTGGCACATTTATCAGGCCTCATTTCAAGGTGCTTTTCATCAGATTCAGATTCATCAGACATTGAAATATTGATATTCATGCAAAAATGAGAAACAATTGTGTCCATGTTACAGAAAGCAGCTCCTTTAAATGTTTGCTGAATGCTGTTTATTTGCTCTTTGTAATGCACTCAACTCTATTGCCTCAAAATATTCATAAATTATGGTCTAAAAATAGGGCAGACGGTGATGCAAGGATGAACGTGATTGGGTTAAATCATTTAGGAACAAAATTATGGAAAACAAGCAGTTGATACCAGTCTACGTTGCCTCTAAACATTTCTCATGTGTGAACATTTTGTCATCTTAGCAGGTAAAATTATCCGTGTACGTTTCCCATCTGTGTCAGGACTGTAAAATATTGTATAAATGTGTGTGTGAGGGCTGTGGGGGGAGGGGGCGGAGGGAAGATGCCAATAGAAGAGGGGGGGGGTGGACGGGCGGATGCAGGGATCCAAAGACAATCAGGAAGTGAGGAAAGAGTGTGGAGGAGGTGGATACTGAGCCTGTTTCCATGGTAACCTGCCTGTAAAGGGTGATGGGATGGGGATGAGGGAGGGGGGGTGGGGGGTCTTGTGTATCCATATGTATGTAACATGGAGAGCCAGCCATGCTGAACTCATGTCTGCCTGACAAAAAAAAAAAAAAAAATCTAATAAAGACACTATCACAGGCGCCTGCTGGTCGATCAATCATGTTTAAATACCTCTAATCAATAGTTTAAGATTTATTTCGGGTTATTGAGTGTGTGTGCACTCAGTCTATGCATGTGTGAGATCGCCATCAGGAGCAATAATATCTCATTTTATTTAATCGTATTAAGGTTCCCAAGAGAAGAAGCTTTTCTTCCTGCGCTGCACATCACATGCAACATTTATGATACAGCCCAGAAAAACACACCAGCTAACAGCCAGGCAGAAAATCAGAGAATGCTCCAAAACACACAAATCCATGTAGTACATTATAAAGGTAGGCCAAAAGACCAAGGAGCTGTAGAGTCCAGCAGGTAAATATCCTATAAGACTGTTTAATACTCACAAATATGATTTATTTTACGAGGCCTGAGCTGCAACTAATTATTGTTCTCATCATTGATTAGTCAAGCTTTCAGTCACACTAGCAGTGTGAGTCCAGGGGTGGTGACGTGAGGCTCACATTTGTAGTTTTCAGTGAAATATCTTGACGAGCATTGCCATGAAATTTGGTGGCAACGCCTCAAAAACCCCTAAAGATGAATTCTAATAGGTTTGTGGATGTTTCCTCAACGGGTCAAATTTTTAATTGGTCCAACACTTTGATTTATGACCAAATGCCTGCAAATCTATTGACATTCCCATCAGCCTCAGCTCTGCTTTGTGCTTACTGCTAATTAGCAATGTTACCATGCTAACACAGTGAGACGGTGAACATGATAAACATTATATATGCTAAACATCAGCATGTTGACATTGTCATTGTAAGCATGTTAGCACGCTGAAGCTACCATGTGGCTCAAAGCACCGCTGTGCCGAGAGTCCAAATAGCTTGTTTTGTCCAGTCAGCAGTCAAAAACCTACGTTAATCAATTTCCAATAATATGAAACAGAGGAAAGCAGCAAATCCTCTCATGTGAGAGGCTGAAAGCAGCTGAACATACACTGATGAATCATATATCAACTCAATTGCTAATCAATAAATCAACTAAATGTTTCTTGAGAAGCTTTAGCCTCCACATATGGGCCTCGTGTGACGGAACAGTCCAAACATGCGCACAACAAAAAGGTGAAATCTCACAAATGCAAAGGCAGGCAAGTTATTACTGCTACTCACTCCTCAGGTTTAAAGCCAATATATGTAGAATCTGTATGAGACTGTGGACCGTCAGTCAGGATTCAGGTATTTTACCTGTCAGTCTGACATAAACATCCTACAGGTTTTCAATGCGCACACTCAAGTCTGTGATTTATAAGCGTTCACACGCAGACGTGTCGATAAATTCTCTCCTGCAGTCTGAGTCTTATCAGCAGCTGACCTGCAGGTGCAACACAGGTCTCTTCATCACTCATCTTCACCCCACGCCTGTCGACATTTAGTATTTTCTGACCAGAGAGCTCCTTGATTAGGACAGTATGAGCCCGTCTCCCAGTTAACATCAAATGATGTTGATGAATAACCATGGATTGAACTGTTTTAATGTTTACCTGTGCGATTAGGAAATAGTAAAATCAATCACATACAGAGTCCAAAAACACCTCAATGACACTGAACTGAACACTGCTGTTGTTATTGGCTTTGTTCCCTGTTTAACCCCCCTCAGCACTGATCAGACCTATTTATCCAGTTCACCTAATCATCCATCAGTTTGATGCTTATTCCCAGTTCCACCTTAATGAATCCTGGATTATCAAGGTTCTAGCTTCCCTGTGTGGCTGTGCAACTAAATGCTGCATTGCTGCACACTCATCCCAGCTGGGGGAAGTGTGGCTGGTAGCATTTTAGAGGTAGACATTGTGTGGAAAGGCAGCATTGAGCGCCACAGTCTATGGTTTGTAACTGGGTGGATGCTGCCCTCTGCTGTAGGAGGAGCATTATGCAGCTCCTGTACCAGCTCAAAGGAATATTACTCATTTATTTAAAATACTGCCCATATGTTGGCAGTGAGGTATTCACCAAAATCTCCAAAGAACTGAAATTAACCTTTTCTTTGATCAGTCACTTAAATTAAATCTTTGCTTTAGATTTTTTTGTGTTCATGATTGCAAAGCAGTGACACGACGTTGGACAGAAGAGAGGATGTGCCAATAAGCTGCTCACGTAAACAAACTTTAAATAAATGCATCAATTTCATGTCACAGTTGTTGCCTCTAATTGTGCAGATTTATGTCTGTGCTTGTTGTGGGTATGAGAGGAAACACATTATCCATATGTTGTACCTGATAACAACCAATCTGTTTACATTTGGTGCTGTTAATTTGTTTTAGTTTGCCCTCTTTTTTCCCTCTTTCTACATTAACTCAGCCTGCCATGAACTGGGGCAGAAGAAATTGATTTAGGCCATGCAGAGTGAAAACAGGGTAGTCTGCCACGAACCTACAGACACAGCCGTGGCGTCAGATGAAATACTGTCACTGTAAATTTAATGCAGACTTTACATGCTAAATTATAAATTAATGCAAGTCTGCTGGTCCAACAAAACGTTGGCGACTGTGCGTTAAAAACTGGGTTTCATTCTGGATAAACTTAAAGCCGGTGACAAATTGAATGAAAACCCTAAATAAAGCAGTGAAACATAAACGCTGAATGGTTTCAGTATGAAAATGATGCGATGGCCTTCACACCCTTCACATCTGTTAGTCAGCACTCTGTAGCACCATCAATGAATGCTGTTCAGCTTAGAGCCAGGTTCTTACACTGACGATTGACCAGCTGCTGTTTTACCAGACTAGATCTTCTCGAGCTCATTCATCCATCAGTTTTCCAAGCCTGCGTTTAATGCTCAGGGTCGTGGCAGGCTGGAACTTCTCCCAGCATGCACTGGAGGAGAAGTCAGTCTGCTACAGCCAAATGTAGGAGACTGTAGGGTTATTCTGCAGCTCCCCCTGCTGGTGTAATGATAGACACACAGTGGTGCCCAAACACAAAGTCAACAAAACCCTTAAAAAATCAGAAGCAGACACACATTTTGATTCAATATAAGTTTTTATCTTTCTGTTTCTGAGAATTTTGATTTTCACATTAGAAATACAAGAACAGTGTTGATGTGATTACTCCTGCAGAGGAACATGGTAGCTTCACATAATCGGTATATATTGATATAATGTACATTGATCTCATTGTTTCAGTACATCAGTTAAGAATATATAGTTGCAGCATATAAAGTCATTTATTTCTAGAAAAGATCTCATTCTGAAGCAAGAATTAATACTTAAAAATTTCAAAGTATTATATTATCTGCAATTGTACTAGATTTAGAGGCTATTATAATGTTTAAAGCATTTTGCATCTTTATTTTACTGCTGTGTGACCTGAGCAGAGTAATTTAACAGAGGGACATTATAGAAACCAGAAGGAAATTCACATCTGAGCTCATCAACAGGACTCAGGAACGTTACGTTGGTGTTGCTCAGCCAAGTCAGGAAGCTCTTCAGGTTTGGGTCGCAGTGAAATCTGTTCATATTTAGGTCGAGGGAGCTCAGAGAGTGAAAGGCGGCGGGGTCAGGGGAGGCTATGAAGTTGTTGGAGAGGTGGAGTACTTTGAGACTTTTGGGTAGTACATCAGGCGGGAGGTAAGTCAACGTGTTGGATGAGAGGTCCATGTCCACTACTGAGGTGAGACCCTTGAAAACATCCGGAGGAAGCGACTGCAGCGCGTTGAAGCTCAAGTTGAGACCAACCACTTGTCCAAGATGGTCAAACAGACTCAGGCATCTCCCCTGAGACCACATAGACTGCAGGGAGCTGCTGTGAAGATCCAGGACTGTTAAGTTACTCGGGCCAGTTGCAGAAACCTGTCTACTGAGTGTGCACCACCTGATTGTGTTTCCTCCATAGAAGAGAACATGGAGGCGTTTCAGTTCAGTCCAGAAGGTGTGAAGATCATCCAGGTTTGTTAATCTGTTGTCCTCGATGTTCAGATGTGTAATGTTTGTGGCAAACCGTACGAGACTGCTCACCGACGAGGCCGTCAACTTATTGTCATTCAGCAGGAGTACACTGAGGCTGGGTAGAGATGCAGGGAAGCCTAGATTCCGCAAAGAGTTTCCTGTCAGTTTTAATGCTTTCAAGTTGGGAAGTCCTCTAAATGAGCGATAGCCCAGTGCACCAATGTGATTGTAAGACAAGTCTAACACTTGCAGGTTTGTCAGAGAAGCAAAAGTGTTAGAATAGATTTCCCCAAGCAGGTTATTTGACAAGTTCAGCATTTTTAAATGTCCCTGAAGACCTTGAAAAGCATTTCTGTGTATCCGATTCACTCTGTTTTGGGAAATGTCAATGACTGTGACCTCTTTCAGTCGACTAAAAACCCCCTCTTGCAATGCAAATATCCTGTTTTTAGACAGATCCAATACGAGGAGCGAACTGTTCTTCAGGCCTTCAAACGTGCTGCGGTCTGGATCAGGGAGATTACTGAATGAAAATCCTTTACCCATGTGTCCTGACATTTTGAGATGGGAGATCTTTGTCCCTTCAATGGCTCTGAAAAACTGCTTGGATTTACCCGCACTAAACCCGCTGTTGGACAGGTCAAGGGTATGAAAAGACATTCCTCTGAAAGGGTTCCCACATACCTGCCAGTCAAAACCTTCACTTAACATGGCCGTAAAGTAAACAGAGTCCAAGTTCAGAACCTCAAAGTGCTTCCCCTGGAAACCAGCCAGATCAGGCTCACATATTTTGTCAATTTTGTTCAGCTTGAGATTCAGATCTTTCAAATTGGTCATGTTTGCAAAGAAAAGTGAAGGCTGGAGCCTGTTTATCTGGTTACCAAAGAGGTCAAGAGTCTCTAAGGAGGACAGTGGTTCCAGGTAGTTCTCCTTCAGTATGGATTCCTGAAGCGAACAGTGATCCAGGTGGAGATTTCGCAAACTGGACAGTCCCACGAAAGCCTCTGGCTCCAGCTGAAGGCCGGCGTTGAAGCCGAGCACCAGCCTCCTCAGGCGTCCTTGTCTGCTGAAGGCGTTGCTCCTGATTACAAGCGGCACATACTGTTGTCCGAGGTCCAGCTCCAGCAGCGACTCCAGGCCTGACAGGGAGGTGGAGTTGATCTCACCAATGTGGTTCATGCCCAGGTACAGGTGGGTGATGTGGGGAGGAAGAGAAGGAACCCAGCGGAGTTTGCAGGAGAAACAGCTGGCTACAGAACCCATTATGAGGCATGATGGAAAACAACCTGGCACCTGCAAGTGGAAATTTTAAAATGTATGTGGATTTTTTTCATTCTAAAGTCGGGCAATGATCAGTTACCGCTTAAGTCCAGTGTGCAGGATTTATGGGGATTTATTGGCAGAAATGAACCATAATATTCAGTGATGTTTTCATTAGTGTATAATCATGTGAAAATAAGAATCCTTGAGTTTCCATTAGCTTAGAATGAGCTCTTTTTATGTACAGGGGGAGCTGGTCCTCTAATACAGAGGCTGCCATGTTGCACCGCCATGTTTCTATGGTAACCCAGAACAGACAAAACAAAAACACTGACGGTAGAAAGTGCCTTTTTGATTATGAGCCAGCGTGGGTTCTCCTACACACTTGGAAAAGGAAGGAGTAAAGTGAGGGGAATTCAGTTGGTTGCAATATGATACCTCACCACTAGATGCCACTAAAGCCTACACACTGGTCCTTAAATGTTGAAATTTTGTTTTTTTTGTGTTGCACATGATCCTCTTTTTAGCTCAACGTAATGTTTGCTAATTTAGGCAACTTAAAAAAAATAACAAAAGCCTGTTGCACTTTTAATTTCAACATGTGCTGCAGAACTATGATGGGATAACCACCAGATGACAAAGGAATTAACAAAAAGGTAAACCTTTAAAGAACTACATCAGACGATCGATGAATTCATCTTTTTTTTTTAAATTCTGACTTTTTTTACTGGTCTGTAACTGTACTGACACAAATCAAACATTTTTTTTGTAATGTTTCATTCTTCTTGTGTGTTTTTCTAATGCATTTCTTTGCTTTTTAAAACAATGTTTTGAAAAAATAAACACAGAACGCCAAGAAGAAGTTGTGTGTTTTCATACATTGCTAATCCCTAATGAAACATTTCTAAATTCAGACTAATTATCAAATGATTTTTCATTATTTGATTGTGGATAATTACTGTTTTGAGAGCTTGTAAAAACATTCTGTTACACCAAAGACAATTCATTCTTCCTCTTTTGTATTATATATTGGATTATATACCAAGTCCACTTACTATAACTCACATAACATATGATATCTCCCTGTTGAGATAAGTTGCATTTTCTAATGGAAGACTTAATAGCTTTTATCTACTGTAGTCTGTTACTCGTTGTCCAAAACAGTGTAATCAGTATTTATATATCGCAGAAAATGACCATTTATCATTATTCTTTCTCTTTTGATGTAACTGTGTCCTTTTGGATGTAATCCTATATATAAAAAATATATCTTCTTTTAGAAATGATCTTCTCTGCTGCCTTTCTCCCCTAAAGAGACTTTCAGCATTACCAAAAACTGTAAATCCTTTGAAGTTCATTTTATGTTTAACCGGTCTTACACAAAGAAACTCATTTTGTCTTCATTTTAGGCTCATTTCCATGTACAGAGTTGCAGTATTAACAGTGCCATATTAATTCACATGTCTATTATGCTGTATTTTTATCTACCTGTAGGAAAACGCAGATGACAACCACCAGCGCCCGCATCTTCACGCTGCTTGCCAGAAGAAATTCAGCTCTTAACATCAGGATCCAGTCTTTGCTTTGTTAACGTCAGAGCTCTGTTCTGCAGAGTTTCCTACCTGTGTTTTTATATCTGAGCGCTTGCGTCACTGTTGTTCGACCCTGCTGCGTAAATATGAAGCAGAGTGGGGTTTCCCTTTTTTTGCCAGATTTTCATAAGATGGGAAGTACACTTGCATGCATTTTCTGATTAGGACGGCACATTGTTTTGCACAACTGGCTGTTTTTCAAAAATGTGGGTTTGTGTTGTGTAAGCTTGACCTTTTTTCCCAACATTGTATCTGAGATTGAACAGATGCTTTAAAACGTCAATTTTATGCATTTCAGAGGAGAGTTTTGCCTATCAGATATTTTTCCTTGCTAGCAGGAGGGTAGTTAAAGAAATATCCACCCAATTTACCATAAATGCCTGCCCCTATTAGCCTTCAGAAACCTCAGTTTCTCTCAAACCCTACCAGTTACAACATTCAGATAAAAAAAAAATGTATATGTTGCAGACATGGACTCAATTTCTTTACTGCAGTTTTGTTACTGTTGTTGTATTGACATTTCTAAGTGTATGCTGTGCTAAAAATGTACTAAAGTTAAGATGGTAATGTATGACGATATTACAGAAAATGTCACAAATTGTTATTGTGGTTATACGTTTTGACATGAAACAAGTATATTAATATGTTACTAGATACTCCTCTGACTTTATGAAGCGTCACTACAGTATGTACTTGCATTACTGTCTGCTGTTACATATAAGATGTTCAGCATTTTAAACCGTAAAGACCCCAAATCTTGTCACATTCATGCTAGTGATGAAACGACATGTGTAAATCAGTTACATCAATGCACTGAACATATTTGTACACAGGTGGATTTGAGTGGGAACTGTTTAGTCACAGCATGTGTTGGAAAACTTGTGGTCTGATTTTATGCAACCATCAACAAACAATTTCAATGAGTTGCATTTTTCTTCTGACAATTTCCATTAAAGTCTTTTCCTCTTTCTGATATCAAGACCTTGTAAGTTCTGTTGTTAGATGTTGAATAATTCTCCCTTCCTGCTGTAGATACTCAAATACACAGTGCTGGAATTAACTATTGTACTTTATGTACTTTACTTAAATATACATATGCTACTTTGAACTTCAACACAAATACATTTCAGATATATTGTACTTTTTCCACAACATTTGTCTGAAAACTTTATTTCCTTGTTACTTTACAGATTGTGAGTTTATATATATGATATATGAACAAATGGTATATAGATTAAAGTACCCAACAGTGTGTAATGTAGAAAACGATGGTTTCACCTCAACCAGCTGTGATGTGATTAAAATACTGCTTGAGTAAATGCATCAGTAATAAAAGTCCAATGATACGCCTCTCTGACCAACAAGTACTCTTACTTTTGATGCTTCAAGTACATTTTGCTGATAACACTTTTGTTTTTATACTTAAAATAAAATACTGAATGCATGACTTTTACTTAACCTCATATTTTCAAGGAGTAAAAGAGAGTAAAAAGTACTTCTTTTACCACTGCAGTTACAGTAGACTAGTGTGGTACATACATGTACTTCACTGTGAGGAGTTCAAGTTTGTCACCAGTTCTGTCCAGCTGCATAAACACTCAATATGGGCTTCAGATTATAAGAGTCAAATAATAATTTCTAATATTAGAGCCAGACAATGAAATGAAGAAGTGTTTACACTGCAGTGAGGGAAGGAGGGGGGGTATTACATAACAGTACATGATGTGGACTGATCTTGAGCACTCGAAATTATTCTGAGTAATTACCTTTAAATTTCAGTCAACTAACTAATCTCTGAATTGGTTAGCCTGCATAAAATGGTTGATGTTACATTTTCATTGTGCTCTGCAGAGTGCAGGGGTGTGCACGGTGCATACGTGTAGTTTAATCACACAGGGACGGTGAATTTCACAACCTCTGGAGAATGGAGGTTCGTCAAATACAATACAGAGAGGAAGAGAGGCTGAGGTTGACTGATACTGTGGCAATGATGTTACAGCTACTTATAGGAAGGAATAAAAAGAGATATGCAACTATTACTTATGTACCTTCACTCAAGTTACATAAGTACAATTTTGTGGTGCTTTTACTTAAATATTTAAATTTTCTGCCATTTTACTACATGTCAAAGGCAAATATTTTAGTTTTTACTTCCCCACACTTATATTTTTAAATTAAGTTGATGCATGACAACAGCCCAGGAGCCAAAAAAGCCACATATTCACTGTATGTCACTTGCTTTTTTTTTGGTAATTTCATTAATAACATATAAACCACCAAAGTACAATCTCCACCAGGCAGACCCTGCAGTATTAGCTGATCTTGTCTTGCAGAGAGACACTTTATTTTGGAATATATACTGCGCTCACACAATAAAATGGCATTTAACCAGCTTCCACATACAAAACTAACTTTGTCACATACATCATTAAACAGATACAGTGTGTGTACTGAAATGCTGCAATTTAAATTATTAACCAAATATTTTACAATAAATAAATGCATGATCCTACATTGTATGATCACAATAGAGCTGAACATTGAACTTTGAGTTGAGGCTAAAGTTAAATTAAAGTAAATTAAAAATAAACAAGGATAGGGATTAAAAACAAGCAGTAAGTACAATACTTATATATTAAATGTTGTGTGGATGAAACCTGCAGTAGCACAAAATAATATTAGAAATATTAGTCAAGTTCAAGTATGTCAAAACTCATAATAAGTTTAGCTACCTGGTTACTTTCCACCACTGGACACACTGTTGTAAACTAATCTAGCAGTACTAGTAGTTGAGTAGTTTAATACTAGTAGTTTGATGCCTTCCCCTGAGGCTAAGCTAGCATAAAAATAGCATAAGAGGTAGCATTTCTGGGGTGTACCCGCTTTATGGATGCGGTTTCTCAGACGTTTAACAGCAGTTAACGGTTGGAAGCTGTTACGGCTAAAGCAGCTGACAAAGTTACCGCTTATCCCTCCTGTGTGACACATATTTAAGCCCAAAAAGGGAGTTAGTTACCGTAGCGAACTAAAATTGTACTGTTAGCCGTCAAGTGGGTGTTGAGTTGGTTTTGTGTCAGCAGCGTACACCGCTCGCTGTCACAGGGGAGGGGGCAGGACGGGACCGACGAGAGGAGTGACTTTCTTTCAAAAATAGTACACTTCATCACAGCAGCAACCGGTTCAGCGGCAGCGGCGGGCGGGTACGGAGGGTGTGAAACATGGCTCACAACGGATATAAATAACGGGACCGGGACGATATTATTAAAACCAAAGAGGAGGCCGAAAAAACGCGGCGTAAAGAGGAAGCGAACACTTGAAGAGAGAGTAAACTGGGTCACAGCTAGCTAAAGTCAGTGCCACACGTTTCAGTGTTGATGTTGGTATTTGGCCACGAATACCTGCCGAAAAGAGTCCCGGTGAGTATACCCCGTTTCACGTAGTCCGTAATAGGACATAGCGAGCAGGGTCACAAAGACAAAAAGTTTAGGTTTTGGTTGAAATAAGTGGCTTTCACTGTTAAAAAAACTCCTGCGAGTTTGGAGAGTTTAGGAACACATTCATTCGGGGGAACAAGGTGAACAGGGAGTTAAACTTTTCTGCAATATGGCCGCTCAGATGTCACGCAGCTTCCCAGAAGTAACGTTCGGCACAACTAAAATGAGCCTTTGACTCAAGTCTTTGACATTCACGGCAGCTCACCGCACCGTTGAAATATCGTACTTATATTAAATGTCTGTTGCGGTGTCCGTTTCTGTGTCGGGCGCTGTAGTAGCCCTAAGTCATGCCCACTTTTCAAATCAAAACTACTATTGGTGTTTGACCTGTACGTAGTAATTCTGGTCTCCTCTGTGGGAGGAGGAACGATTTTCCATTCAAAAATGTGGCAATTTTACGTTGTCTCTTCATCGCCAAGCGTGCAGACTTTGTGGAGTAAAACTTATGACTTTTTGGTAGTTGTTAGTGTCCACTGTGAAATTCGGCACATCGTATGTGAAGTGGCTCTGATTGAGGCTTAGTGGCATCTGTATGTACAATTTAAATGCAACAAGCTGAATGGAGACAGATGTAAGACTTTTGTAAAAGGAATGCCAATGTTGGGGCTAATGAATCACTAATCTGGCTGCCTGGGTGAAATGAAATGATCCATTAAATCATAATATGCTTTAATGACTCATCAGCAGTGTAATGGATCATTCCATCTGACCTGTGGGGTCAGCTGAAATGATTTATCACACCCCAGCCAGCCAAAAGGTGTTATCAGAGACGGCTTTGCAGAGTATGAGAGCCCCAACCCCCACCCAATACACCCCAAAATGTATTTAGAGCATATATAAAGTGCAGATAATAAAATCGGGATAAGCTCTGCCTGCCGTCCACATAAGACTAAGCTGCTGTGGAAGAAGATTTCTGGAGGAAATTTGAATTCCTGATCCAACAAACTGTAAAATCCAGGGCTGCACACATATGCATGTCAGGGTGCATGCACTTTTAAGTTTATTCACTGCATCAGTATGACAGAGGAGGAAAAGAGGATGCAGCTCAACATTTTTTGTGTTTATTCACCATTTTAATAAGATGCCAAAGCAACAATATCATTAGAGAGATTATATTTGTTTTTTAACATCAATATTTTTGATAAATATATTTTTGAGAGTTTAAAAATAGTTTCTTAATGACATTCAACATCCTTTTCATATCACTACTTTACTTTCTATATACTGATATATCCATGATTGGCTTATATTGGACTCTGTTGTACTTTATATGACTGGTTTATTGTCAGGCTGTAGTTCATAAATGCTCTTGCTCATAAAACACTTTAATTCTTTGTGTTTTTCTACCGCCCACTGAATATTTCATTCGTAAAGGTTGAGTAGTCAAAATTATACTTTGGTTTTGTGACTATAAACCAAAGAAACAGATTTCATATTAGATTCTGCTGTCTGCACCCCAATTAAAAAATTGAAAATGCAGATGTTTTCTCTTCAAGCAACTGTTAACAATAAAAAAGTGTGACGACCGTCAGCCAAGCAGCTCTGTTTTTACTTCTTTGTTTAACCAGCAGCTAATGATCAAACAGTCAAATAATGGTCCAGTTTATTAACTAGCAGTGCAATTATAGGTTCTGACAGAAACATATGGTTGGTATAAAAATCCAAAACCCAGACCAAAAACAGTGAGTCTATTTTCAAGTGTCTGTCAGGCCAGGTTGCAGACTTTTCCAAACTGTTGCTCCCTGTGGAGGAAACTAAAGAGAGGGGGATGACACTAATTGATGGGCTGTGTCCCAAACTGCCACCTGAGGGTCTTTACTTTTCCATGGTAGATGCATATTTTATACTTTGATTGGGCAGTGGGTGATTTGTTACATATTTCACAGGGCAAAAGAAGAATTAACTGTCCCAGTTTTCTTGGCACCCACCACCCAGCACTGATTTGGGGTCTGAGTTTCATTTTTTATCAAGCGTTGTATTTTATTTGATTTACCTACAGAGAATCACTGTGCTTTCTTCACACCAGCCTCTGCTTTGTAACACTTCATCTCAGAGTCTCCATATGGAAAGATTTTAGTTGTTGATTTACAGTAGTGCTGATTGTGTTACTGTCTCCACTGTGGGTGGGGAGATAATAGTGGTGAGGATGAAACCTACGATTAGAAGAGCAGTCATTCCAATCCAGCCTCTAGTTAATGTAATTTCTCAAACGTTAAATTATAGTGAAATTTAAGTATTCCTCATTTTGCACGGAGGAGCTGTTGGATGGCTCTCCAATCCTCTGGGGGACAAGAGCTCTTTACACATGTGAGCTTTACTGTTTGGTATGTTTGATGCCTCTGAGTTAATGCTCAGGTAGCTTGCTCAATAGCAGTAAAATACAGTGCAGTGTAATGACAGTTAGTTAAGCTTGGATAAAAACTACCAGTCTTTGTCACTGATTAATAGTTAGTTTGTATAACAGCTTGTATTGAATTCCTGCAGTGGTTTTCTAAGGTCACAGATATTAGCTCCTCTGTCAGTCTGTTCATAGATCTGCTGTAGAGTTTGGTGACTAATCTGAGGGAATCTAGTACAAATATTTGGATTATTCCTTATTCCTTTATCCAATCATGTGTTCACAAAGTGGTGAACCTCGCTCCATTCTCGCCTGTGAACCACTGAGCCTTTCCAGGATGCTCCTTTCATACCCAATCATGATACTATCACCTGTTACCAATCAACCTGTTTACCTGTGCAATGTTCCAAACAGGTGTTTTAGGAGCGTTCCACAACTTTCCCAGTCTTTAGCTGCTCCGGCCCCAAACATGTTGCTGCAATCAAATTCAGAATACGCAGATATTTACAAAAATCAATGAAGCTGATGAGGTCAAACATAAAATATACGGTCTATACAGTGCTGTTTTCAATTGAGTATATGTCAAAAAGGATCAGTAAATGGCCACATTCAATTTTTTCTATGTCCTGCACAACTTCCCAACTTTTACTGGATTTAGGGTTATGTGGCTGCTATAAAATTGCTTGCTCAGGAGCAAAGAAATAGATAAAAGCTAATTGTTTAGGTCTATGACTGAGACAACGGATTTTTGCAATCATGATTTAAGTTGAATTTTGGAATCTTTGTCCTCCCACCCCTGAAATCTTTCATATAAACTGCAAGCTGGTTGCACATACAGTGAAGTATTTCAGGTATGTCAGGCTTCAGGTTCAATGTCAAATCAAACTTTTCACGCTGTTATGCACTCGGGTTTCTTCAGGACAGTAGACACAACTTTCACTTCCTGTCTCTGTTTTCTCTGTGTTTCTCTTGTACTCTCTTCCTGTGTCTTTCAACATCTGTTTCTCACTTTTTGCATCCTTCCATTCTGACTTCTTAGTGTATCTTGATTCCTCTTTGTCTTTTATCTTCATATCCTCATATCTTTATCTTTCATTCCTGCTGTATTCTTCTCTGTCTCTATGCTTTACTGTTTCTCTCTTCATTCCATCCTCCCCTTTGCAGTTAACATGGCAGCCTTACAGTTCTCAGGGTGTACCAGCCTCACCACCTAAAACCTTAATCTGTTCAGGTTTCAGTTCTAGACTTAAGTCTCCTGTGGTTCCAGGCACAGGTCTAGGGTTTGTTTAAATGTAAACGGATGTGAGAGGGGTGATAATAGGACACACATGCTATGTTCACAAAATTTACCACTGCATCAGGCATTCAGACTGAAAACAGCACTCTGTTACTGTAAAACAATGCAAGGGTGGCGTTGGTGGAGGTGTGTTGCTTCAGGTACTGGTGAGATGATGAAATACAGCCCAGGAAGGTCGGTTTGAGTAATAGATACATGAGTTTGAAAACTTTTCAACTGCCAGATCAATTCAAAGTGGTTTTCACAGTGATGTGATGTGGAGCTTGGTGACTAATCTGTGAGAATCCGGTACAAGTACTTTGCTATTGCTGATACTCCACAAGAAAAATACTGCCATGATTCCAAAAAAGTTGTGTAAAAAACAGAATGCAACCATTTGCAAACAAACTGTGTTTACTGACAACAGTTTTACAAAGTGTTCCTGAGCCCGTGTGGTAACATCCCAGTGATGGACCTCGCTCCATCCTTACTTGTGAATGACTTTCCACGATGCCCCTTTTTATACCCAGATTACATATAAGCATATATTTACAAAAAAAATAGTTTTTTGTGACAATCTCCAGACAAGCTGGAGAAATACTAGTGATCTACCAAGAATGTGTGCTTGCAACATGCTGCATCATGACATTGCATTGCGCTGTGGCAAAACCTGAGTCAGATTCACATTTTTTGGCAGATGAACATGCATTCTTTTGGCAAAGCACAATGTGTAACTTGGCACATATGCCCGCTGTTCAAGTGCATGAATTTGCATTAATTAATTAGCAAATTCTGCATTTTTTCATGCAGTGTTTTTGTCTGTTTGAATACAGTCCTGGAGATCTTAAAGCCAAGTGTTTTTCCAGTTTGGCTTTAGAATCGCTTAAAATCACCAACTTGAGTTCAGTGCTTGAATCAAATCCAATAACGCCAGTCCAGGCTTGGTATTAAGTTTTATTTTAAACAGAAGAGCCCCTCTTGAATTTTGGTGGAATAGGAGCAGGTTCTCTGGGGTTTTGGTACAACTGATTTGGTCTGTAATCATCTCTACAACAGACTCCACCATGCCTCCACCTCAGAATATGCTATAACTTCTGGACCAGTTCTCCAAACACTCTCGGCATGCTAGCTGTCCATCTTAAATGTGTCACCGGAGACGTGTTGCTTCTGTTTTTACCTGCCTGGTGACAACCCCGGGGTCATACTGGGTCAATCGGGGTGTCTCTATGGCAGCACAGGGATCAGAGGTCAGGACTGAAAGACATGAGAAGCAGGGAGAGACTTTTGCTTCGACCTGCTTGTAATCAGTGCAGTTGAAAGTGTTTCTCTGTGGAAAAGAAGTTAAGGTTGTTCTATTTTTAATATCTGATTTTTTTTTACAATCAGAACACAGTCTGCTATTTCAAAATTTGACCACTTTTGCTAAGACATTAAAAAATGAACATCGATTTTTTGCTGAAACGATTCATCATTTGTTAGAAAATTAATGAGTTCATTGTTCAGTTTCAATCAAAAATACTTGAATCCAGCTTCTCAAATGTGATGATTCACTACTTTTCTTTACTTATATATTAGAAATTGAATGGTTTGTTGCAGCCCTATGTCATGCAACGCTTAAATCTCCGTTGATACCCAGAGTATCATTACGGCTCTTACAAATACTGCTCCCCTACTCAGACATATCCATGCATGCTTTCTGCAGCACACAGGAATTAGTTCAGGTTATTAAGGCCTCCAATAATCAACCACTTTAGTGTCAATCAGAGCATAATCATTCTGTCAAACAAGTCTCATCCCAGGGCTGGATTACATTGACGAGACCCAGATCATTTTTTCTGTGAAGAGACTAATTTCATTTCCTCGTCCTGTAGAAACCACAGTGAAAATGCTCCAGCTTTTTATTTAATATCTAGTGACAGTTTATTTGGTCTGCATTACCCCTAAAATGTTTCAGGACATTTGAGACGGAGGCAAACCACCAGTAATGCAGTCAAGTCTTCAAAATGTACAAACTTCCAAGCCTCTCAATTTCCTGAAACCTTAACTTTAAAAAAAAATAATTTAGAAAGTTGCTGCAGAGCTTTTGTCGTGATTTGTGGGTCTGGCCAACCAGCCTCATCTGTTTCGTGTGTTACAGGAAAGGGTCGTTTAGAGGATAAATCAAGCTCATTGGTATTTCAGCAACGCCAGTATCTAATGTTGCAGCATACTGTATATATATCATGCATAACATACACACACACACACACACACACCCTGGTCAGGTCCTGTCAGGGCAGACAGTGAGAATAGCGAGCAGCTGCAAATGGTAATGTGCTCATGTGGCATGCATGGTGCGTGTGTGGTGTGTGGTAAACACCCTCTTACCCCTCTTTAGTACCACCTCGCCTGCCTGACGCCTGTTGCCGTATCGGTGCCATTGCTGGATTGCTTCATTCTGTCCCACAACACTTTAATTTGTGGATTCACCCACAGAACACCGCGGTGAGTCGAGTGTGGGTGTTGATACAGAAGGATTTTTTGGCTATAAAACCCAGCCTGCAGTGTGCATGAATGTTTTAGACTGAGAGCAGCTGATTCCTAAGAACAGGTGTGCATGTGAGAGTGTGAGAGAGTACGGTTCGTGGAGGACGTAGTGTGTGTTTGTTTTTAGGACCATTTGCTTTTTTCAGGTGTTGGGCCTACATAAGTAAAACCACTGTTCTGATGCGATACTGTAGTGTGTGTGTGTGTGTGTGTTGTGTGTGTGTGTGTGTGTGGGGGGGGTTACTACACAGGTGCACTGGTTGGGTGGTCTGCACTGATGCGACGCCAAACACAGCCACACAAACATCCTGTAATGCGTAGAGAGAGAAGTAAATGTTAACGAGACTGAACATAATATTTGTCTCATGCAGTCATGCATGATTACTCGAGTATATGTGCATCAACAGTACTTATGTATAGGACTGCAACTAAAGATTATGATTATATTTTCATTGATTCATCTGTGGATTCTATTTTTGAGTAGTTGATTCATCATTAGGCGAGACAGTGAACCGGGTAGCTCCCCACTGGAAATGCACAAGCCAGCGCATTCATAGTTACAGACCCAAGCCAGGATAAATGGAGAACAAGAAGCAGAAGTAGAAGAAGAAGAAGGAACTAATTTTCTCTGTCCCATTTGATTTTTTTTCTCTAACCACTACCAATATGAAAAACAATACTTTTTTTTTTAATATCTCTGTTTGGGCAAAATAAAGTTGTTTTTTGTAAAAGGTTAAATAAAGGACACATCAGATCAAGATCATGAGCACCATTTGAGGTAACCAGACATCATATTCTTGTCACTGATTTGTCAACATGTCTGGTGATAACGTGCTAGCAAACAGCATGTTTTAACTTTGCTATTGGCTTAGAGTGACATGAATGACATTGTGTCACTGTTTTTTCTTGTGTTTGGTGTTTGTTGCTTCTGTGGCATTTGAATTTTCACATGTAAGGTAATGAAATATTTTCAGTACGCATGTGTCTGATATCGTTCTGTCTGTCTCGCTTGTGACAGAGGCGGCAACTGTCTGCCTCTTGCAGGTTTGTTTTTTATTGACATTCAGGCTGGATGTAGTTTGCATCCAACTTTCTTTGGGTTTTGAGTAAATTCACACCCATTTTAGAAAGCTGTCTGCATGCGGTCAGCTCCGTTAACGCGCAGTTAATGCACAGAAACATAATGCAAATGCAGAAATATTCCATGTTTTGTGCTCATTATATCCACGAGGCTTAAGGTAGACTGCAGTATTTGTGGGACAATATTCTGATCTTCTGTTGTGGGAGGATTGCTGAGAGCTTGTTGAACAGAGCTTAATGACATGTCAGCGTGTGAAAGCATTGCATTTGTTATATTTTGTTTGGGGAGGATTTTGGTGGCACTTGGCAGCTGTTCAGCATTTGCAGTCCTCTCTAATACTTCTCACAGAAACACTTCAAACAAAGGAATGGATGACAATGTTGCAAATGGTCATAACTCATAAACAACTGCTTGGTATTGATCGACTTAACAAGTTGAACGAATCTTAAATGATCCACAAATGTGTAAAGCATTAACATGGATTGACAAGTGTGACTGTAGCATTATTAGAGGGAGCCCTTTGTAATCTAAGGGTCTAGTTTTTTGAACATGGGAGTTTACATAACATAGCAAGACAGATTATAACTGACCAGAAATGAGTTATAATAAAAATGGTTTTTGACAGGTCCAGTGAGTGTGAAGAGATGTTGGAGGCTGTGTGCTCTGCTGGCCGTGTTTAATGTGTGTCTATATTAGAGTGTGTCCTGTGCTGTCTCCAAAGAGCCTCTTACATCATTGTCCACAACCTGAAAAGACTTTTCAAATTGCTTTTCTCTTCTCTGTGTGTCTCTCTGTTAGACGTCCTTTATTGAGGCTCCTCTGTCCTGTGTGACCCCCTGACACAGAGAGGTATGACCACACACACACACACAAGCATACAACACATCCTCTATATGGGGGATGCAGTGGCACTGCGTTTTTACCAAAACTGAAGCATTCAGCTGTGTTTATGTTCAACCCCATCTTGGCAGAAGTATATGTGTGAGACTGAGAGTGTATTCTCCGGGCCAGAGTGTGTATATTCAGAGCAGTGTGTGTTGTTTGTGTGTTTGTTTCCATAAAGCTCAGCAAATGTCAGCTGTAGTAAAACACCATGTTGCATCAGCAGTGTGCATCGCCACCCACACAAGCATAGAAAAACAGCTCACATGCAGTCAGCTGTATGAACCTCGCCACTTCCGTTCCCCTCTCTGTCTGCCTCTCCGCCTCCACACTTTGTTTTCTATAAGATAAGATAAAAAAAAAAAAGCGAAAAGGTGTTCTCTACAGCTGAGCTCCTAAAGAGAAAACCTTAACCTGCAGAGCACGAAAGTCTTCATTTGCTGCAGAGTTTCCGCTGAGTGTGTGTGGGTTTTGTGAACAAAGCTCTTTATGTCATTATCACCTCAGCATAAAATCCAGTTTTACTACCAAGACTGCAATGTAAGCAGTGTGGGGGTGAAGCAATTGTAATGCAAGCAAATGTAATGACTTTGTGCTGTAATAGCAGAAACAATTAGACAGTTGTCAGAGCTGAAGCATGTGTATTTTTAGCCATGCTCGCAGTGTGCAGTGTAAAGTTGGTCCGGCTGTCTGTACGTCGAGACCGAAATATCTCGACAACTGTTGGGGGGATTGGCATGAAATTTGGTGAAGATGTACTTGTTCGTTTTGTGATCCCTTAAATTGAACCTAGCCTTAACCTTAACCTTAACATTAAAGTTCAAAATATTCAAAATAAGTTTGATGAGAAATGGCACAAAGCAGATTTCCTGTAGCTTTAAGTACTTTCCATAAGGTTGCCTTTATCCTTTAACAAGAGGACAGAACAACAAACATCAATGCTTCGGGTTTCCTGATCATCTAAATTCAAGTTATCATGAAGAATGCTGATGAGAGAAGAGATAACTGTCAGTCTGACTCTTGACACAAAACCCATCAACCAAAAAAGGGTAGCAAACTTAGTCTATCAGCCAGTAATAAGAACTGTGATCTTATC